>NW_024055730.1:50705-271699 GCF_902713615.1 Scyliorhinus canicula
AACAGCCCCCACCCTGACTAATTCCCCTGCCATTGAACAGCCCCCACCCTGACTAATTCCCCTCCCTGTGAACAGCCCCCACCCTGACTAATTCCCCTGCCAGTGAACAGCCCCCACCCTGACTAATTCCCCCTCCCTGTGAACAGCCCCTACACTGACTAATCCCCCTGTCAGTGAGCAGCCCCTACCCTGACTATCTCCCCTGCCATTGAACAGCCCCTACCCTGACTAATTCCCTCCCTGTGAACAGCCCCCACCCTGACTAATTTCCCCTGCCAGTGAGCAGCCCCCACCCTGACTAATCCCCCTCCCTGTGAACAGCCCCTACCCTGACTAATTCCCCTGCCAGTGAACAGCCCCCACCCTGACTAATTCCCCTGCCAGTGAACAGCCCCTACCCGGACTAATTCCCCTGCCAGTGAACAGCCCCCACCCTGACTAATCCCCCTCCCTGTGAACAGCCCCCACACTGACTAATTCCCCAGCCAGTGAACAGCCCCTACCCTGACTAATTCCCCCTCCCAGTGAACAGACCCGACCCAACTGATTCCCATTCTTGTGAGCAGCACTGACACTGACGAATTCCACCCACCCCTTTGAACCCCTACAAGTGGAGCAGTTCTACGATTTTCAGGAGTTGTCATCTTCTCAGGCAAATTCATACCTTTTCTATCAACCAGAACAACAGGCCTTAGAAACTCGTTCATAAAATCCACCTCTTTTGAATGGACAGGTGATCATCAAACAGAGTGGTTTGATTTAAAATCCCAATTAACATCTGTACCTTTCTGAGCAGCTTTCGATCCAAATAGGAAGACGAAAATTTGACTGATGCGAGTCAGTACAGAATAGGAGCAGTAATGTTGCAAAAAGGCGATAGTTTGCCTTGCGTTCCTGTTACAAATGAATTTCGTGCGATGACACCAACGGAATATCGATGCTCAAATTGAAAAATACTGCCTTGGACTACTTACTGGCGTATTTGCCCCATCGCTGGTGAGGTCCTCTCGTTTTGGATTGGGATAGTGTTCCCTCATGATGTTCTTGTTGAGATCCTTGCGGTCTATACATATCCAGAGATCACCTGACGGTATCATCACGCAAACGATGGAACTGACTCAGTCAGTCGGTTCAGTGACTCTTGAAATTATTACTTGTTATTTTAGCCTTCCCAATTCTAGTTTAAATATTTATCTTAGAGGAACAGAAATTCTCCGATCAGAATGTACCAAAGGTTTTTCATCCGTCCTGAACAAGATCTTTACTTGAATGGAAGTGTACCCATGTCTTTAAAGACATCTGCACTGAAAATCTGTGATTCTATGATTCAATGGTCTCTTTCGAGGGAGGAATCATTTTCAAGTTTCCTATTAATGGAGAAAAAGGGTGAAATGGCCCTTGCTTAATGTCGTACATTGTTTTTATGATCTTTGTTTGATTATGTAGACTGTTAAATGATTCCTGTTTAATGTCGTACATTGTTTTAATAATACCAGTTTTATTGTTTTGTGCTGTTCAAACAGTCCCTGCTTAATGTCGGACTTTTTAAAAATAATTTCTGTTTTACTATGTATACTGTTTAAATGTTTCCTATTTGATACTGGACATTGTTTTAATAATGTCCAATATAAATCTTTGATTTTTTGTGTGTACACTGTTCAAATGGTCTCTGTTCAATATAAGAAACTGGTTAAATTGCCATTTTTGCAGCGAGAGCACTATTTAAATCGGCTCTTTATCGTCGTAACCTTTTTAAATAATCTGTGTTGACTTGACGTCACAATTTAAATGTTATCCGTTTAATGTAGGTCCAGGGCACTATTTTAGTTCTCTCTGTTGAGTGGAGGACACTTTTTCAATAATCTCTTCTCAATGTAGGACTGTATTTAAATAGACGCAGTTTAATGCAGGAAACTGTTTAATTGGACTATTTAATGTGTGACAATGTTTACATGACCTCACATTGTTTAAGTAGTTTGTATTTAATATTGTACACGGCTTAAATAGTCTCTGTTAAATTCAGGACACTGGTTAAATAAACTATTTTAAAAACGGATGTAGGACATTCATTCAGAAGTCTTTTTTAAATTTGTTCATGGGATGTGGGCGTCGCAGTCTGTGCCAGAATTTTCAGCCAATCCGAAATGTTGGGTCAGTTAAGAGTCAACAACATTGCTGTGGGTCTGAAGTCTCATGTAGGCCGGACCAGGAAAAGACGGCAGATTCCATCCCGAAAGGACATTTGTGAACCAGATGGGTTTTTACGACAATAGATAATTGATTCATGGTCACGATCAGACTTTCAGTGAATTCCAATTTCACCAACTGCCATGGTGGGACCTGAATTTTCGCCCCCGGAGCATTACTTAGTGTCTCTGAGTCTTTGTTTAACTAGTCCAATGAAAATACCACCGCACCACCGCCTCCCCTCTACACCTATCCCTGTTGTCACCAACCGAATCTCGTCCCCATCCTCTTTTTACCTTCCCCACCCAGTGACAGTCATTCCCATATCTCCGAATCATTACTAAACATCAGCAATCACTGGACTTGAGCATACGTCATTCCTGATCGGACTTCAACTGCGTGAACGTTTTTCCTCAGGTCACCATAGTTTCTGTCGCCAACTTCCTTAAATCAGTACCCACTTCTTCACGGGCATTCCACCATGGCAACAGTTTGTTTCATTGTACTATTTTCAGTGACCTCATAATTTTGTGTAGCTCTAAACAATCTCCTCCAAATCATATTTTCTGTGACCTTTCAAATCGATCTACGTCAGTGGAGTTCCAAATTCCTCAAACTTTTCATGAATGTCTTTATACTCAATGTGTTCACATCCTTCCTAAAATATGGCGCTCAGGATCAGAGACGGGACAGCAGCTAAGGGCCTAACCTCTGTGCTGGAAATGACGTTGTTTATTCTGTACTCTATTCCACATTTTATAAAGCACACGGGGATGTTGTGTTCTTCATTACCATTTCTCTCAACCTGCCGTGCCACTTTCAATGGTTTTAATGCATGCACTCCCAGGCACCTCTGATACATGATTTATGGTGGTACCCTTTATTTCCTATTGTCCCTTCCCATGCTGAAATACAAAATGAAAAACATTTTACTTCACTGCATTACATGTCAACTTCCTCGAGTCTGCCCATTCCACGAGCCTGGAAAGGTCTTTACGAAATGATGAACAGTCTTCCACACAATGATTGCAAATTTCAAATCTAAGACATTTGTGCTGTCCCATATACACAAATGACTAGGCCATTAATAGATAAATAAAGTGGAAAGGAACTAAAAGTGAACAATAGTAGCTCAAATAGAAACGTATTCCCTGTTCGAAAAAAATATTAATGTACCATGCAGATCATTCCCTGTCACTGAGCCATTTTTGTAACATTGTTGGGATCATCCCTTTTGATACATGATTTTTTCTGTTTGATGTAGAGTCTGTGGGGGTCATCTTCTCAATGCATTTGGAAGTCAGTGCGCTCTTCATACAAACACCATAGGTCGGGGCAGAGTAAACCATTCGCTCCTTCAAATGTATTCCGCCATGAAATTAAATCATGATTGGCCTGATATGATAATTATCTAAGGCACGTTACTACCTTACCACGATAACCCGTGATTCAATATCTGTTAATGATCTGTTGTTCTGATACTTGAATAACGTAACACCCAGACTCTACCGCCCTCTGCCGTATAGAATGTCACAGATTCACTGCCCTTTTGAGAGAAGCAATTCGTCTTCACCTCTGTCTTATCTGGGCGACCTCTCTGACTGGCATTTTGCCATCTGGTACGGGACCCTCCGCCAAGTGGAAAGAACCTCATCCTTAACAACATTATCTTCATAGAATTTTCTGCCTCATTAACATAAAGTTCAGCTCGTTAGATAAACAACATTTTACCTAACTGGTTCCCGACTCTCTGGACCTTTTTCCCGTAACCGCACAACCCCCTCCTCACCTCCAATACTTTGGACACTGAGGGGCAATCTATCATGGCCAATCCTAACCTGTACATCTTTCGACTCTGGGAAGAAACCCAAGAACCAGGATGAAGGCCAGTCAGAAATGGTGGGAGAGTGTAAACGGCACACGGTCTCCCAAGGCCGGAATTGAACACGGTTCTCTGGCGCCGTAAACAGCGGAGCTAACCACTGTTCCAAAGTGCCGCGATTGGGTCGCAATTTCCTCTATCACATTCTTTACTTTGCATTTCACTCGGTCGTTTGCTTCATGAGATGTATGCACCCACAATCTGTCTAATGCCTGCTTATTACCAAATTGAGTTACCTCATTCCTGAATTACATAGTTTTAATTTGACCTGAGCACAATTTATTATTGGAAAAAGAAAACAGATGGAAGACGTTAATTTCATCTATCAGTTACCCCCCTCTCTGTGTCCATGTTACACAGATGTTGATTGTCTGTGGGCAATGGAACAGATACCATCAAAATCAATCAAAAAGACATGCAGGAAAGACGTAGTGGATAGAGATGTATCTGATCAGGTTAGATAAAGAAGCGTTAGAGTAAATTTCAATCGACAACGTAACTGACTTGCACCGGCTCAGTGAACTTGATTATTTCAGTGTTGCAGATGGCAGGCAGTCGCGTGTAACTGTTGATGGACTGCGTCTGCACATGTGTGTATGTGTCTGTGCGTGTGTACATGTATTGATGTATGTGTGCAGGTCTATGCGTGTACGTCTGAGAGTACGTTCATATATTTGTATCAATGCAGCCTGGCATTGTGCGTTCCCGTATGTGTGTAGAATGGTGTGTGTTTATTTTTTGTTTGAGTGCGTGCGTATGCGAATACTCTAAACCGCGGTTTATAAAACTCGGTTGGGCGACTGCCTCCCATGGGACCCCGTGCACGCCAGGCTCATCCGTAGAATTTGATGAATCTTCCACAACTGTTCGTGTATTCAGTGTTTTCCTTCATCTATATTTTCGTATGTTTGTGCCTATTCTACTAACAAACTGTTCTTGGTCCAGAAAGAGGGATCTGTGTGCGGGAGAGGAAGAGAGAGAGAAATCTAGAGACAGAGAGAGAGTACAACATTCGTTTCTGAAGCTTTTAAATCATGCAAGACTAAGGGAAATATGTGCATTGAATTGGAGGATCAATTCTGTCCGTGCGATTGACCATTGTTTGACAATTTTGGGGAGTCTTCCAATTCTCTCCTTCATAGTGATCCAGCTATCTATCTATCTATCCATCTAGCCATCAATCCATCCATCCATCTATCCATCCATCCATCCATGCATCTATCCATCCATCTATTCATCTATCCATCCATCTATCCATCCATCTTTCAGTCTATCCATCCATCTATCCATCTATCCATCCATCCATCCATCTATCCAATCTATCCATCTATCCATCAATCTATCCATCTATCCATACATCTATCCATCTATCCATCCATCTATCCATCTATCCATCCATCTATCCATCTATCCATCCATCTATCCACCTATCCATCCATCTATCCATCCATCTATCCATCTATCTATCCATCCATCTATATATCCATCTATCCATCTATCCATCCATCTATCCATCTATCCATCCATCTATCCATCTATCCATTCATCCATCAATCAATCCATCCATCCATCTATCTATCCATCTATCCATCAATCTATCTATCTATCTATACATCTATACATCTATCCATCCATCCATCCATCTATCCATCCATCTATCCATCCATCTATCCGTCCATCTATCCATCCATCTATATATCCATCCATCCATCTATCCATCTATCCATCCATCCATCAATCCATCTATCTATCCATCTATCCATCAATATCCATCTATCTATACATCTATCCATCCATCCATCCATCTATCCATCTATCCATCCATCTATCCATCCATCTATCCATCCATCTATCCATCCATCTATCCATCCATCTTCCCATCTATCCATCCATCTATCCATCCATCTATCCATCTATCCATCCATCTATCCATCCATCTATCCATCTATCCATCCATCTATCCATCCATCTATCCATCTATCAGTCCATCTATATATCCATCTATCCATCAATCTATCCATCTATCCATCCATCTATCCATCTATCCATCCATCTATCCATCCATCTTTCCGTCCATCTATCCATCCATCTATATATCCATCCATCCACCTATCCATCTATCCATCCATCCATCAATCCATCTATCTATCCATCTATCCATCTATCTATCCATCTGTCCATCCATCTATCCATCTATCCATCCATCTATCCGTCCATCCATCTATCTATCCATCTATCCATCTTTTCCATCTATCCATCTATCCATCCATCGATCCATCTATCCATCCATCTATCTATTAATCAATCCACATATCTCGTTATGTATCACTCTGCATTTATCAATCTGTCTAAATCCTAGTCCCCCGCATTTTAAAGGGATTCGATCATGTTCCCCATTTCCAACATGGAAGATATTGGATGAAGGTCGACTCACCAGCAGTTGAAAGGGCGATCATCAGTGTAGCTGCGGTATAAACAGTTCTGGAAAATTGAAGAAATGTCCTTTACAATACACCATTTCTCACCCCTTCTCCTTCCCATCATGCGCCTCCCCTCATGTACAGAATACCACGAATTCCTCGTTATTTAGAACCTTCTACCAACTCGGGAATAGATAGATTTGTTTACAACCAATGAAATTTAGAATTAAGGATTTAGGCTACGTAATCGAAAAACTAGCTGAAGACTCATTTGCAAACATCTTTGTCGATCTTAATTTCAGTATTTTCTCTGAGCACTCCATTGGTATGTATATTGGCATTAGAAACTTAGGAGTGAGGAACAAGAGTAAGCTAAACCTATAACCGATTCTGCAATCCAATTTTACATCATTCTCCCCATTCCTTCGTCATGCAGATATCTAGAGACCTTTGTACTCTTGAACGTACTTTTTGATTGAACGTACTTATTGGGCAGCACGGTAGCATATTGGATAGCACAGCTGCTTCACAGCTCCAGGGTCCAAGTTCGATTGCCGGCTTGGGTCACTGTGCAGAGTCTGCACGTTCTCCCCGTGTTTGCGGGGGTTTCCTCCGGGTGCTCCGGTTTCCTTCCACAGTCCAAAGATGTGCAGGATATGTGGATTGGCCATGATAAATATCTCTTATTGTCCAAAAAAGGTTAGGTGGGGTTACGGGGTAGGGGGAAGTGTGGGGATGGAGTGAAGGTGTGGGCTTCGGTACGGTGCTCTTTCCAAGCGTCGGTGCAGACTCGATGGACCGAATAGCCTCCTTGTGCTCTGTAAATTATATGATTTTATGAGTCTACAGCGCTGTTTAGAAATTACAAACCTTTACCACCATCACAGCATTCGTTTATCCAATGATCGATCGTTGAGGCTGAATTGCGTCTCGCACGTTACACCGGGTATAACAGTATTGGAATATCACAGTCCGTGTAGTATGTGTGTTCGAACTTTGTTACAAATCCTATTACATGATCATGACAGCACGTTCATTCGTTCTACTCAGTGTCATCAACACTCGCTCACAGGAAACTCCTTATTCTTATTCGGTTGGATTCAGTGTAAATCTACCATTACATTGTCGAGATTGAACATCAGTCAAGCACACTGACATATACTCGCACTAATGCAAACACAAACGTACAAACACAAATGCAGTTCTGCATCCATGCACACACATACACACATGCACACAAACACACTTTTGCAAATAATCTCACGCATGCACTCATGCATCCATAGTCACGCGCACAAACACTAACAAAGACAAATTCACACAAAGACCCTGACTATTGCTGATGGAAGGAATGCACTAACTTCCTGTAGTCAACGAACTTCACTGATTACAGCGTATGTTTCTCCACTTTTCACAGCTAACTATGCGGCCGATTATGTGCTTTATCTGGGAATCCTCGAACAACCAGTCAATTCCCAGGTTCATTCAATGTGCAACACAATTATTGATGTGCGATAAAAGAAACAGACCTATCAAGTAGACAAGTAGACAACAAACAAATACGAACAAAAGTGGCGCCTCTCCCGCAGTAGCAGGTAGGGAATGGTGGGGTAACTCCGGGATTATTGCTTGGGACCCAGTTATTCACGAATATACAGCAATTATTTTGTTAATGAACCCGAGTGTAACATTACATTTGTAGGTGGCACAGCACTTGGACGAAGATGACTCGTGGGAAGTGTACTCAGACGTTCATGGTGATTCCACAGGTTGAAGGTGGAAAAACTCCTGAAGTACGGAGGGAGACCACTAGGCCAATCAAATGTCCACCGACCCTCTGAAAGAGCAAACTATCTAGATCTTTTCCCCCGCGCTGTCACTGTAACTTTTCTAACGTTTGGACACCAAGGGGCACCGGAAAGTGCGTCTGGGACATTTTCACGGTAACTCCATTACAGTGCTAAAGTAACCCTAAATGTGACAATAACAAAGAGTATTATAGAACGTAGAACATAGAACTGTATAGTACAGTACAGGCCCTTCGGCCCACGATGGTTGGACCGAACTAGTCTGAAACCAAGATTAAATCAACCTTCTCCCAATCATTCTAGTGCACTCCATATGCCTATGCAATAACCACTTTAAAAGTTCCTAAAGTGTCCGACTCCACTACCATAGCTGGGACTGCGTTCCACGACCGAACCACTCTCTGAGTAAAGAACCTACCTCTGATACCCCTCCTATATCTTCCACCATTAATCTTACAGTTATGCCCCCTTGTAACAGCTCCATCCACCCGAGGAAAACATCGCTGAACGTCCACTCTATCCATCCCTCATCATCTTATCCACCTCAATTTAGTCAACTCTCATCCTCCTTCGCTCCAATGGGAAAAGCTCCCTCAACATTTCCTCATAAGACCTATCCTGCAAACCAGCATCTTGGTAAATCTCCTTTGCAACCCTTCCAATGCTTCAACGCCCTTCCTATAATGAGGTGACCAGAACTGCACACAATACTCCAAATGTGGCCTAACCAAGGTCTTGCAGTATAACCTCACGGCTCTTAAACTCAAAGCCCCTGTTAAGAAATGCGTGCACATGGCTTTCTTCACGGCTCTATCCACTTGGATGGCAACTTTCGGATATCTATCGACATCAACTCCGAGATCTCTCTGCGCCTCCACATTCTTCAGAAACCTGCCGTTAGCCCTGTAATCGCATTCAAATTTGTCCTACCAAAATGAATCACCTCACACATATCAGGGTTAAACTCCATCTGCTACTTTTCAGCCAAGATCTATCAATGTCTCTTTGCAGCCTACAACAGCACTCCACATTATCCACTACTCCACCAATCTTGGTGTCATCAGCAAATTAACTAACGCAACCTTCAGCTCCATCATCAAAGTTATTGTAAAAACCAGAAATAGCAGAGGACCCAGCATTGATCGCTGTGGTACACCGCTGGTGACTGGGCTCTAGGATGAAATGTTACCATCTACCACCACCCTTTGTCTTCTATGTGAAAGCCAGTTACTGATCCATTCATGCTAATTTCCCTCTATGCCAATCCTCCTTGCTTTCGGCATCAGCCGAACATGGGGCATCTTATCAAACGACTTACTAAAATCCATGTATCCGACGTCAACTGCTCCACCTTCATCTATGTACTTAGTTAGCTCCACAAATAATACAATCGCACTTGAGGCAAGACTTATCCCTCACAAATTCGTGCTGCCTATGCTGGATTAAGCTGTATCTTTCCAAATGATCTATAAATCATATCCCTCAGGACCCTTTCCAATAATTTACTTCTGTGAGACTAACCGGCATATAATTCCCAGGGTTATACCTATTCCCTTTTCTTGAACAAGGGGACAACATTCATCTCTCTCCAGTCTTCTAGCACTATTCCTGTAGACAGTGAAGACATAAACATCAAAGCCAAATGCTCTGCAATCTCATCCCTCACCTCCCAAAGAATCCGAGGATAGGCCCAGGGGACCTATCTAACCTGAGGTTTCTCGAAATTTCTAACACATCTTCCGTCCGACTGTCTACCTCCTACAGTCCACCAGCCTGCATCGCACTATCCTCCTGAACAAAATGGTCCCTCTCCTTTGTAAACTCTGAAGAAAAGTATTCATTTAGGGCATCTCCTATATCTTCAGACTCCATGCACACGTTCCCAGTACTGCTCTTGACCGGCCCCAACGTCAACTTGGTCATTCTTTTATTCCTCATATAAGTGTAAAAAGCCTTGGTATTTTCCTTGATCCTACCAGCCGAGGACTCCTCATGCCCCCTCCTAGCTCTCCTAAGTACTTTCTTGAGCTCCTTCGCAGCTATATTGTATCCCTCGAGTGCCCTAACTGAACGTTTTTTCTCACACTTATAGAAGCCCTCTTCTTCCTCTTGACCAGACATTCAATCTCTTTTGTCAACCATGCTTACCTCACTCGACCACTTCCTCCCTGCCTGACAGGGACATGCATATCAAGGGCACGCAGTATTAGCTCCATGAACAAACTCCAGATCTCAATTGTGCCTATCCCTCATAGTTCCTGTTTCCAACTTATCCTCCTCAAATCCTGCCTAATCGTATCGTAATTACCCTTCATCCAGTTATAAATCTTGCCCTGCCGTATGTTCCTATCCCTCTGCATTGCAATAGTGAAAGGCACCGAGTTGTGGACACTATCTCCAAAGTGCACTTCTACAGCCAAATCTAACACTTGGCCCGGTTCATTACCCAGTACCAAATCCAATGAGGCCCAGCCTCTTGTCGGTCGACACACATATTGTGTGATGAAATCCACCTGGACACAGTGGATAAAAACAGCCCCCTGCAAAATATTCGAATTATAGTGGTTCCAATAAAAATTTGGAATGTTAAAGTCACAACTACCCTGTGACTACCGCACCTATCCAAAATCTGCATTGCAATCTTTTCCTCCACATCGCTGTTACTGTTTGGGGGCCTATAGTAAACTCCTAACAAAGTGACCGCTCCTTTCCTATATCTAACTTCAGCCCACACTCCCTCAGCAGACAGATCCTCCTCAAAGAGCCTTTCTGCAGCCATTATACTGTCCTTGATTAACAATGCTACTCCTCCACCACTTTTACCACCTTCCCTAATCTTACTGAAACATCTATACCCGGAATCTCTAACAACCATTCCTGCCCCTGTTCTATCCATGTCTCCGGAATGGCCACAACATCGTAGTCCCAGGTACCAATCCATTCTTCAAGCTCACCAACCTTATTCCTCATGCTCCTTGCATTGAAGTAGACACAGTTCAAACCACCTTCATGCCTGCAGGTCCACACATGTGACCTTGGTACCTCCTTCAGTACTGCACCACCCTCAACTTCCTGAACTCCAGCAAGGTTATCTCCTGGACTACAAATCAGTTTTCCATCACTCTGACAAAAATTAGTTTAAACCACCCCGGAAGAGCACGTTTCCCTCGCAGGATATCGGTGCCACTCTCGTTCAGGTGTTAACCGCCCTGTTTGTACAGGTCCCACCTTTCCCAGAATGTGCTCCAATTATCCAAGTAACTGAAATCCTCCGTCCTACATCATCACTTTTGTCATGTGATTAACTGCACTCTCCACTGTTCCTCACCTCGCTAAAACATGGCACTGGCAGCAAACTAGAGATGGCAACACGGTCTGTCCTGGCTCTCAGCTTCCAGCCTAGCTCCCTGAACTCCTGTTTTACATCACCATCCCTTTTCCTACCTATATCGCTTGTACCGATGTGTACCACGACTTGTGCCTGCCTCCCCCTCCCCGTTATGAACCCTGAAAACACGATCAGAGACGTCATGGACTGGGCAGCCAGGAGGCAACACACCAACCTGGGAGGCAACACACCAACGGTGAGCCACTAACGTTGACACATAATCGTCTATCTGTAAATCTAACTATAGAGTCTCCAATAACCAATGCTCTCCCCCTTCCCTTCTGTGCCACAGGGACAGAGTAACTGCCATAGACATGGTCACCGTGGCTTACCTC
Organism: Scyliorhinus canicula; assembly: GCF_902713615.1. NCBI lineage: Eukaryota > Metazoa > Chordata > Chondrichthyes > Carcharhiniformes > Scyliorhinidae > Scyliorhinus > Scyliorhinus canicula. The sequence continues at coordinate 62,726 of NW_024055730.1, forward strand.
TGGTAGGTCGTCTCCCAACTGTATCCAAAACGATATGCCTGTTATTGACTGCTTCTTCCCCCTCCTTTTAAACGTCACACAGCTGCCTTCATCCTTAGGAGTAACTACATCCCTGTAGCTTCTATGAATAAACGACTCTGCCACCCGAATGATCCTCAGTTCATCCAGCCCCAGTTCCCTAACAAGGTCTTTGAGGAGCTGGAGATGGGTGCACTTCCCCCAGGTAAACGTAGCATGGCCACTGACGGTGTCCCTCACATCGAACACACTGCAGGAGGAACAATGCACTGCCCTCTCTTCGATCCCTTCCATTTATCCACTTGACAATCACAGACGGAATTAAAAACGCTGATCTGATTTTCACACTCCCCGCAGGTGAGAGATGGTGGAAGGATGAAGCTCGGAAAAGTAAAGAAAAGCTTACCTCACCAAATCACCACACAGTCTTTTTTGGTTAGAGGAGGATGATGGGTGGGAGACACTACCTGTGTGGTGTCTCGGGTTTAGCCACTGCCTGAAATATATCAGTTCGAGAAACTCACCCGACAGCAGCTTTCCACAATTCACTCCCGCAACAGCTAATCAGAGTCGCCGCTCTGCTGCACTTTGCAGGATTATGCTTTAAGTATTATTATTAGTCTGCACTGCACATCATATGGACACATGTGTAGTATAGAGACACATATTCAGTATAACATGGATAAGTGTGAAGTGAGCTTTCGAGGAAGAACAGAACGATCTATTAGAATAGTTGGCATTGAGGTGCGTAGGGAAGAAGTGTTGGCAATTCTGGACAAGGTGAAAATAGATAAGTCCCGGGGCCTGATGGGATTTAGCCTAGGATTCTCTGGGAAGCCAGGGAAGAGATTGCTGAGCCTTTGGCTTTGATTTTTATGTCATCATTGGCTACAGGAATAGTGCCAGAGGACTGGAGGATAGAAAATGTGGTCCCTTTGTTCAAGAAGGGGAGTAGAGATAACCCCGGTAACTATAGGCCGGTGAGCCTAACGTCTGTGGTGGGTTAAGTCTTGGAGAGGATTATAAAAGATACGATTTATAATCATCTAGATAGGAATAATATGATTAGGAATAGTCAGAATGGTTTTGTGAAGGGTAGGTCATGCCTCACAAACCATATCGAGTTCCTTGAGAAGGTGACTGAACAGGAAGACGAGGGTAGAGCAGTTGATGTGGTGTATATGGATTTTAGTAAAGCCTTTGATAATGTTCCCCAAAGTCGGCTATCACAGAAAATACGGAGGCTGGGGATTGAGGGTGATTTAGAGATGTGGATCAGAAATTGGCGAGTTGAAAGAAGACAGAGAGTGGTGGTTGATGGGAAATGTTCAGAATGGCGTTCAGTTACGAGTGGCGTACCACAAGGATCTGTTCTGGGGCCGTTGCTGTTTGTCATTTTTATAAATGACCCAGAGGAGGGCGCAGAAGGATGGGTGAGTAAATTTGCAGACGACACTAAAGTCGGTGGAGTTGTAGATTGTGTGGAAGGATGTTGCAAGTTACAGAGGGACATAGATAAGCTGCAGAGCTGGGCTGAGAGGTGGCAAAGGAGTTTAATGTGGAGAAGTGTGAGGTGATTCACTTTGGAAAGAATAACAGGAATGTGGAATATTTGGCTAATGGTAAAATTCTTGGTAGTGTGGATGAGCAGAGGGATCTCGGTGTCCATGTACATAGATCCCTGAAAGTTGCCACCCAGGTTGATAGGGTTGTGAAGAAGGTCTATGGTGTTTTGGCCTTTATTGGTAGAGGGATTGAGTTCCGGAGCCATGAGGTCATGTTGCAGTTGTACAAAACTCTAGTACGGCCGCATTTGGAGTATTGCGTACAGTTCTGGTCGCCTCATTATAGGAAGGACGTGGAAGCTTTGGAACCGGTGCAGAGAAGATTTACCAGGATGTTGCCTGGTATGGAGGGAAAATCTTATGAGGAAAGGCTGATGGACTTGAGGTTGTTTTCGTTAGAGAGAAGAAGGATAAGAGGTGACTTAATAGAGGCATACAAAATGATCAGAGGGTTAGATAGGCTGGACAGTAAGAGCCTTCTCCCGCGGATGGAGGTGGTTTGCACGAGGGGACATAGCCTTAAATTGAGGGGTAATAGATATAGGACAGAGGTCAAAGGTAGGTTTTTTACGCAAAGAGTGGTGAGGCCGTGGAATGCCCTACCTGCAACAGTAGTGAACTCGCCAACATTGAGGGTATTTAAAAGTTTATTGGATAAGCATATGGATGATAATGGCATAGTGTAGGTTCCATGGCCTTTAGTTTCTGACTTCCCATGTCGGTGCAACATCGTGGGCCGAAGGGCCTGTACTGCGCTGTATCGTTCTATGTTCTATGTTCCATGACAGTGTTAATAAAATTGTGGTCGATTTGGAAATGTTGACGTACATGGAACCTGGGTGTCCTGGTAATAGTCAATAGTAGTATGGCAGGGGGTGGGCACCGGAGCATATTACAGAAAGTGACAGAAATGAGGGGGCACTAGGAAAAAGGACCACTTTGGGACTGTGCAATAGCATTCAGGGAGATGTTGCTGAAAACAGCCTTACTGGTGGCTGGAGCATTTACTTGAGAATTTAGGGAACAGTTACCACAATTCAGTCAGTTTTAACGTGTTGGTGGAGAAGGATAAGAGTGGCCCTAGGGTGAATGTGCTAAATTGGGGGAAGGCTAATTATAACAATATGAGGAGAGAACTGAAAAACATAGACTGGTGGCAGATGTTTGATGGTAAATCAACATCTGACGTGGGAGGCGTTCAAATGTCAGTTGAAAGGATTCAGGACCGGCATGTTCCTGTGAGTAAGAAGGATATATAGGGAACATTTCAGGAACCTCGGATAACGAGAAATACTGTAGGCCTCTTCAAAATGAAAAAGGAGGCATTTGCCGGGGTTAGAAGGCTGGGAACAGACGAAATCTCTATGGAATATAAGGAAAGTAGGAAGGAACTTAAGCAAGGAGTCAGGAGGGCTAAAAGGGGTCACGAAAAGTCATTGGCAAATATGGTGAAGGTAAATCCCAAGGCTTTCTACACGCACATAAAATACAAGAGGGTAGCCAGGAAAAGGGTTAGCCCACTGAAGGACAGGGGAGGGAATCTATGTGTGGATCGAGAGGAAATGGGCCAGATACTAAATTAATACTTTTCAACTGTATTCACCAAATAGAAGGAATTGGTGAATGTTGAATCTGGAGAAGGATGTGAACATATCCTGCGTCACATTGAGATCCTAAAACACTAGGTGTTGGGCGTCATGAAAAATATTAAGTTGGATAAGTCCACAGGGCCTGATGGGGTCTCCTCCAGAATACTGAAGGAGGCAAGAGAGGAAATTGCTGAGGACTTGACAGAAATCTTTGGATCCGCACTGTCTTCAGGTGATGTCCCGGAGGACTGGAGAATAGCCAATGTAGTTCCTTTTTTAAAGAAGGGTAGCAAGGACGATACACGGAACTTTAGGCCGGTGAGCCTTATGTCAGTGGTAGGGAAATTATGGGAGAGAATTCTTCTCGACAGGGTCTACTCCCATTTGGAAGCAAGGGCCATATTAGCGAGGGGCAGCACTGTTTTGTGAAGGGGATGTCGTGTCTCACTAACTTACTCGAGATTTTCGAGGTCACAAAGATGACTGATGTAGGTAGGGCAGTGGGTGTTGTCTGTATGCTCTGCAGTCAGGCGTTTGACAAGGTTCCCCATGGCAGACTGATACTAAAGGTGAAGACACACAGGTTGAGAGGTGAGCTGGCAAGATGGACACAGAACTGGATGGATCATAGAATGTAGTGTTGCAATGGAAGGATGGTTTTATGATTGGAGGGCTGTGACTAGTGGTGTTCCGCAGGGATCAGTGCTGGGAGGTTTGCTGTTCGTAGTATAAATAATACATACAAATTGCCAAGTCATGTTGCAGCTGTATAGATCCTTAGTTCGGCCACACTTGGAGTGTAGTGTTCAATTCTCGTCGCCACACTGCTAGAAAGATGTGAGGGCTTTAGATTGGGTGCAGAAGATATTTACCAGGATGTTCCCTGGTATGCAGAGCATTAGCTATGAGTAGAGGCTGAAAAAACATGTTTTGTTGCCACTGGAACGAAGGAGGTTGAGTTTCAACCTGATGGAGGTCTAGTAAATTATGTGGGGCATAGGCAGATTGGATAGACAGAGACTTTTCCCAGTGTAGAGGGGTCAATTACGAGGGGTGTTCGGTTTAAGGTGCTAGGGGCAATGTTTAGAGGACATGTACGAAGCAATTTTTTTACACAGAGTGTAGTGGGTGCCTGGAACTCGCTGCCGGAGGAGGTGCTGGGAGCAGGGACGAAAGTGACGTTTCAGCGGCATCTTGACACATACATGAATAGGATGGGAATAGAGCGATACGGACTCCGGAATTGTAGAACAATTTAGTTGAGACGGGCAGCATTGTCGTCGCAGGCTTGGAGGGACGAAGGGCCTGTTCCTGTGATGTACTTTTCTTTGTTCTTTGAAAGTAATTTGGCAGGAAAAGCAAACAGTTAAGAAGGAAAATGGCATGTTACCCTTCATTACAAGGGGACTTGAGTGCAGGAGAAAGGGTGTCTTATTGCAGCTGTGTAGGACTTCCGTGAGACCACACCTGGGGCAATGTGTCCAGTCCTGGTCTCGTTATTCAGGAAAGGATATAGGTGTTCTATAATTGTTACAGAGAAGCGTCGAAAGGTCACCAAACTGATTCTTGGGATAGCAGTATTTTCCTAAGAGGAGACATTGAATCAATTGGGTTTAGGTTCACTGGAATGCATAAAACCGATAGGGCATCTCCTTGAAATGTGCACAACACTGACTGCCCTTAGGGCAGCACGGTGGCCTAGTGGTTAGCACAACCGCCTCACGGCGCTGAGGTCCCAGGTTCGATCCCGGCTCTGGGTCACGGTCCCTGTGGAGTTTGCACATTCTCCCATGTCTGCGTGGGTTTCGCCCCCACAACCCAAAAATGTGCAGAGTCGGTGGATTGGCCACGCTAAATTGCCCCTTAATTGGAAAAAATAATTGGGTAATCTAAATTTATAAAAAAAAACACTGACTGCCCTTGAACGAACGGTTGTTGGAGTCTTGTTTACTCTGACTTAGTGGCGGTGGGGAAGGAGTCGCAGTCTCAGGATGCAGACAGACAGAATAGAAATGTTGCAACTCAGAGTGTGGTGAAAAGGTGAATTATCTACCACCTGAGGTTGTGCAGGCCAGGTCACTGACAAGATGTAAGAAGGAATATGCATAAGTGTCTGCACACTAGAAGTGTCAAGGGGAAAGGTGATAGCAGTGGAGCATGACATTGTGATAGAAATAAGCCACGATCATGTAAAATGTCAGAGAAGGCTTGACAGGCCGAAACGCATACTACTACTATTTTCCATGTTAATAAGTAGAATCGCACAACCTGTTAAGATCCAATTTTAGAGAGTAACATATAACAATTGCTCTTTCTAAGTACCTTAACCACACGCCACAAATAAATGCGATAGAAATACAAAGGTTCTACCAATTTGTGTAAATTCAAACGTTGAAACCAAAATATAAACTGTGGAGTCCTTTAAATGGTGTTGGGTTCCACAGTCTGCCTGTAAGCAAACGGGAACTATTCCTCTAGTTTACGTGATGAGCGGCGTATTTGCAAACTGTACATTGTTCAATGTAGTGCCGTTTGGGAGTAGCTTCTCATCACTTCCGGCTTCGGTCTGCGTGCAGACTGTCGAGGTATGTTAGGTTATTTTCGCAAGAAGTTGATCCTTCCTCCCGAAACCTTTCAAGAAACCAGTTTTCAAGGCATAATGTCCTGTTGAAAACGATCAATCACCACCTGACATTTTGTAAATAGCCCACCAGGATAAACTTTTTCCTGGCTTCTTTAAATGTCTCAGTTAAATTTCCTGTAAACGGGAACAACAGCAACAAGAGTTCTTGCATGCACCATTCACGGGTCTTTTAAATAAACACAAATTATCGCAGAATGTCCTCAGTAATTAAAGATTATCTGTTTTGTATGATTGAAGAGTTTATCAAAACAGCTTCATATTCACACCACTCACAGACACACCCACTCAGAGACACACCCACTCAGAACACCCACTCAGTGACACATCCACTCACAGACACACTAACACACTTTACAGTCAATGTCAGCATCTGAGTCATAACCAGACTTGTAGGTGTTTACCGTGAATTCCTGGATTGTGTTTTGTAATCAATACCTCTTCTTATAAAATCTATGTATCCCATACACATTCTAATCTACTCTCTCAACTCATACTGATACGTTCAAATACTTTTGACTACATGCCTCAAATTTCTCTGTTGTTGCCATGTCGTCAAAACAAAAGATTTGTTGCCGTTTCATATTGATCCTCAAAACTGCATCCTTCTTAATTGTTAACATTAAATTGCATTTTCCAGATAGCTGTTGATCACAGGACAACACGACGGCATTCGTTAGTCTAAGTTGTAGTTCTCATTGTTTGCAGTATAGGTAGGTTTTTGAACCGTTTCCAAACATCACAAGAGCCCTGACAAACTACTCTTTCTGTGTTTTAAAACAGCAGAACAAGCAAAGACCCTAATGCGAAGATGGATGCACCCAGAACTCCACTAATGGGGCACCTCTTCACCACTTTCCTTGGCATTCTATGCTTCTGCCTGTTCTGTACACACGGTAAATATTTTTGCTTAATATACTATGCTCCCATTTTCTATATAAATTAATTCTATGATTTTCTGTCAAATGCCTAATGGAGGTAATTATGCAAGCTTAGCTTCGGAACTCAATGTGGCCTCATCCTCTCACAGATCTCTCAGTGCCCTTTGTCCTACACCTGGCGTTGCCTGACTGTTCCTCCACGCATTCTCCTTCATCTTTCCCCTGCCATTCTATGGACCCTCAACTCCCTCCCTTCCTTCCTTCTCTACTGCTCACTTCTGCCATGACTTTTCCTCGCGCTGTTTCCCCTGCCCCTCTTCCCCTGACCTCCTTCCTGCCAGTCTACGACTCCCTCACTCACTATTACTCCTTTGTCCTTTCACCCAGTTAATTCGCCTCCTACTCTCTTCCCCTTCATTTCACTTGACATCTATTCTCTTGCTAATCTTCGTCGACACCCTTCCGAACGTCTAAATGCATAGAATTTACAGTGCAGGGGAGGATTTGAAGACTCCGCACAGACAGTGACCCAAGCCGGAATGGAACCTGGGACCCTGGAGCTGTGAAGCGATTGTGCTATCTACAATGCTACCGTGCTGCCCAGACGCTGTTTTCCTCCCAGCCAGCGACCTCCAACCTGAAATATTGAGGAACCGCGGGAGAACTCACATGGCCAGGATACGGGTTACCATGGTCCCGAAGAAGTCAAACAGGAAACCGCCGGGCAAAGCAGAGAAGCCAAAGACGAAGTTGGCGATGGTGAAGACGAGAGTGAACCGATCGTCCTGGAGATCACAGCCAGCTGAGGGCGAAATAATAGGAGGTGGAGTGAAATAGAAAGCAATTGAAAAACGAATAAAATGTATTTTACAAAGAATATATAGAGTACCCAGTTATTCGTTTTCCAAATAATGGGCAATTTAGCTTGGGTAATCGACCAAACTTGCACATGTTTGGTTTGTGGGGCGAGACCCAAACAGAAACGGGGAAAATGTGCAATCTCCGCACGGACAGTGACACGGGACCGGGATTGAACCTGGTCATCAGTGCCGTGATGCAGTACTGTAACCAGTGCGCCACCGTGCTGCCGACGAAGAAAGCAATATTGACAACCTTTAACAAATTTGGTTGCCCGAAAGGGTTTTACTGCACATGCAACATTTTTGACCTGTGATCACGGGTCCGGGAATTCAATTCGCCCTCTCCTCTCTCTCTTTCTCCCCATTGACCTCTCTACCTTAATGTCTCCACTCAACAACCTTCCTCACGCTCCCTCTCATCTCTACCTCCATTCTCTCTCTCCCCGACTCTCCTCCTCCTTCATCACTTTCGCTGTCTTTCTCCGCTCTTTCCCTCTTTTGTTCGCTCTCATTCTCCCTATTTCTGTTCATTTCTTAACCCCCGCCTAAAACCTTCCTGCACTAACCTGATCTATCTCTTTATCGCCATATCACGTTCTCCTTTTGTCCTTTACTGCTCGAATACTTTCAATCTCTCCTCTCACTCTGTTCTGTTCTCTGTTATTGCACCACCCTTCTCTTCCACTTTGCCCCCATTTCTAATATCCCTCTTGCTTTCGTTACCCTTCCTCTGCTCTTACCTTCCAACCCTTTCCTGTGTATCTTACTCTCTTTTTTCCTCTAAATATTTCCATTACTCACACTCCCCTTCCTTCTCACTAACATGAACCCCCAGTACGTTCGCCATCCTCTCTTCTTCCCTGTTCGTTGATTACTCTCCCTCATCCTATGCCAATTCATTCCTCCACCATTTTTACTATCATACTCTTCATTTTCTTTTCTTCTCTCCTTCAACGTAATCTTCCTTTGCGTACTCTGTCTCACTTCGCCTCTCATAGAACAGTACAGCACTGAACAGGCCATTGAGCCCTCGATGTTGTGCCGAGCATTGTCCTAAACCAAGATCAAGCTATCCCACTCCCATTCATTCTGGTGTGCTCCATGTGCATATTCAATAAACGCTTGAAAGTTCCTAAAGTGTCCGACTCTACTATCACAGCAGGCAGTCCATTCCACACTCTAACCTCTCTCTGAGTAAATAAGCTACTTCGGACATCCCTCCTATATCTCCCACCCTGAATCTTATAGTTATGCCACCTCACCACACTTGTCGCATCTCACGTTTTATATACCCCCGTTTGAATCTCCGTTGTTCTTTCTCTCTCTCCTTTCCACTTCTCAACTACGTTCTTCTATTCCCTGCCATCTGTCTATCATCTCCCTCTCCCTTTTCCTCTTTGTCACCTTCATACTTTCCTCCGAACTATCATTCATTGCGATGTCAATTCTCTCTAGTCAGAAACTCCTTCTCTCCATTGATAACCATCTATCCATCATTGGACCCGTGATTGCACACCTTTCTTTCTGGTTTTCCACTTTCATTATTGCTTCCCTTGCGCTTTTCCATTCCTAAATGTCCCAATCACCTTATTCATATTTAATTGTTCTATCTCGCCACTTACCTTTCCCCATGCTCGATATTCCTGTTTCTCCCTCTTACACTCACCCCGCTTACTCTTCACTCTGATTCTTCTACACGGTTTCTTGATAATTCTGTGCATTCTTCCCAGTTCTCTTCATACCGTTCGCTGTCTCTGAGCTCCCCACCCTCTCCATCGAACCCACTCCCTCCATTAATATTGTACCCTGCCTTTTCTTCATCTTTATCTTTCTATTCCATTCGCCGAGCATCCAATCTGATATATCCACTGTCTTTCAATCGCCCCTTCTCTCTCAACCCCCTCCCTCCTGCTCTATTCCATCTGCATCTCATTTTTTTCACCTTCTCCTTCTCTGTCGCTTCTCCCAGTCTGCTTCTCTATGCCTCTCCCTTGTTGCATCTCTTCTACCCTCTCTGAATCTCATCTGTTAAGTTACCGTTCCCACTGCCTCTTCCCACTTACATCCCTCTGCTCGTCTAACACATTTCCCACCCCTTATCGATACCTGCTCCTGGTCTCTCTGTTGATAAGCAACTCGATCGATCCTTCGTTCTACGTTACAAGTTATAATCTCCCCAACTCTCTCCCTCCACCTCGGCCTCTTCCACCACCTCTCCCATTTACCTTTCTGGCTTCAGCCAGTGGTACTCTGGCTCCACTTCCATTTTTCCTTTTACACTCTCCTTCTGTTCCTACACTTTCTGCCAAACCCATATTTCTCTTCCTTCGCTGTCTGATCCTTTCTGTCCGTCAGCTTTCACCTTCCTCTCTTCCTTTCACTGCTCTCCACAATCAGAACTATTGATGCAATTTCTCCCATTCTCTTTCCTCACACTTTCTTGCTTTCTATTCCCCCCGCTACTGATCTGTGTTGCGGCGTTTACTGATGTGTGCACACACTTTCCCCTTCACATTTCTCCCGCTCGTAACTCAGTTTTTCCTTTTCGGTTTCTTGCTTCCCCTTTATTTCAAGCTGGGAGCTTTGTTCGATCGTCCTGAATATCGCCTTTGATAGTTGACATTTGAGCTTGCTGAGACTGATTACGTTTTCTTTCTCCCTACAAGCGCTCCGAAGTTTGAACGCCTCGATTCGCCGTCCTCTTAAAAGCCTCTGCCCCGTGGAGAACGACTTGCAATTAACTGCGGTTGTTTGTCGCTGCCATAATCCAAGTAAATCTCTTATGACATTCATCAAGGCCAACACATTCATTCCAAATTGCGGGGCCCAGTATTAGAAAAGAAACTCTAATTATGCCAAAGTGCTATTTTATACAGGTTTATTTAACTTACTTCGGTATGCTTAACTCCATTATTGAAAGCGAACATAGTGCACATCTCTGACCCGATTGGATGTGGGGTATTACTTGAAGTCCAAGACACTGACGGAGTGGTCATTGCTAAATTAAACCCACGTTTAATCTGAGCATGGCATGGACTTAACCTCAGCAGACTTAAGCTTTTTCTCTTAGTCTCTCGGCCATTCCTCCCCCCTCTCTCTGTCTCTCGTTCTATCCAACCTCCGCCCTGCCCACAGCAGACCCAAGACACCCATACATCGCTCATTGCTTCACACACTTACTGGAGCCATTCTTCGCCCCCTCACTGCTGGAGTTGTTGAGTGTGTCACAGACGTCGAGGAAATATTCCTCCTTTCTCAGCACGAAGACAAGTGAGGCCCAGCCGAAGATCACACCTGTGAAGCCCAGACATTCAAACAGCCCAATGGCAAAGCAAAAGTACAGTCTACATCGATCTTTCAAAGACTCCATTCGGCTCAACTCCTGGTGAACTTCCTTTAATAAAAAAGAAAAGTTGGATTAATCTGGCTGATAGGAACAGGAAGTTGCATTTAAACAACATGGATCACCACAACAGGACATCAGGAACAATTCAGCAGAGAGTGCAGGGCATTCCCATGTGCAGTTATTATTGTAGCAGGATATCTGGACAGAGTCCGATCGCACAGATTGCTAACATTTGGGAGGTTCTGTTCTGAGAGAAAGTTACCTATCTGAGCAGTAGCGGAAAATGGAAGCTGAGAAGTTAGTAGTTCAGCGATAAAACAATCCTTCAGTACAAGTTGATGCAATACGCTAAGATTTCCTTATCACAAAATGCAGCATCCCATGGCTGCATGTGTAAAGATGCTGGCTACACTGAGGAGGCTTATGTTACATACGGAAGCCCACTTCATTGATCCACGGCCATATGCAGCTCGCCTGATGGCGGAACGGCCATTTACACGATGCAGTGAGTTAACGAACAAGGTTGGTTGGTAAGCACATTCCACAGCGAGCAGTGTGAATGTATTTCTTTTGGCAACATTTTACGGTCAAACTTCAAGAAAAAATGGAGAGATGGTTTCGTGTCCGACACTGCTGACATTCGTATGGCGCCGAGCAGTTCTGAACTCAAGACTCAATATTGTACAGTTGTGGATCCATGAGCACATCAATGATTTCGCACCTGAGGAAGGAGGAATTGATCTGAACTCTATGCAAACCTGAGCAAACTGTACAATGAGCTAGATTTCCCCAGCCCACACTTTCACTCACGCTCTATCGTTCCTTCCACTCTCTCCCTCTACGGCCGTTCTCTATTTATTTCCTTCACTCTTTAACATTAGCTCGCTGGGCAGAATACGTGGACACCTATACAGAACATGTAATCAGGAGAGAGGCCAATCTGTGCTTCGAACGTGCTCTGCCATTCATTACGATGATGGCTACTATCAACGTCAATGGTCTGATCACTCCCCCACCCGTCTCTTGATTCTGTTCGCTCCTGCAGTTATATCTAAGTCCTTCAAATTTCACAACGTTTCGACCTCAATACGGTCGTGAAGTGGTCGTGCAATTCACATCAGTGAAGTGGTAGTGAAGTGCACAGACTCGCCACTCTGCATGAAGATGCTTTTCCTCACATCAGTCCTTCAATGATGAAGCCTTATCCTTAAACTATGACTCCCAAGTTCTGAACTCCCCTACCAGAGGGAATATTCTTTCTGAATCTTTTACAATTGTATATATTTCCATGAGATCTACACTCACTCTTCTAAATTCCAATAAATATAATCCTAACCGATATAGTCTCTCCTCGTGTGATAGTCCCGTCATCCCAGGAATAAACCTGGTAAACCGTCGGTGCCCTATCTCCACAACAAAAACCACCTTTTGTAGGTAAGGAGACCGAAACTAGATACATTGGACATAGAAAAACACAACACAGAACAGGCCCTTTGGCCCAAGATATTATGCCGAACCTTTGTCCTAGATTAATCATAGATTATCATAGAATTTGCAGTGCAGAAGGAGGCCACACGGCCCATCGAGTCTGCACCGGCTCTTGGAAAGAGCACACTAGCCAAGGTCAACACTTCCACCCTATCCCCATAACCCAGTTAACCCACCCAACACTAAGGACAATTTTGAACACTAAGGGCAATTTATCATGGCCAATCCACCTAACCTGCACACCTTTGGACTGTGGAGGAAACCGGAGCACCCGGAGGCAATAAACGCAAACACGGGGAGGATGTGCAGACTCCGCACAGACCGTGACCCAAGCCTGAAATGAACCTGGGACCCTGGAGGAAGCAATTGTGCTATCCACAATGTTACTGTGCTGCCCTTAAGAACAAATTAATCTATACTTCATTATTCTACCATAATCCATGTACCACTCCAATAGCCGTTTAAAGGTCTCTAATGTTTCCGACTTAACTACCTCCACAGGCAGTGCGTTCCATGCCCCCACTACTCTCTGGGTAAAGAGCCTACCTCTGATATCCCACCTATATCTTCCAACATTCACCTTAAATTTATGTCCCCTTGTAATGGTTTGCTCCGCCCGGGGAAAAACCCTCTGACTGTCTAGCTATCTATTCCAAGGATCATGTTATAAACCTCTATCAAGTCGCCCCTCATCCTTCACCGTTCTAATGATAAAAGGCCTAGCACCCTCAAACTTTCCTCGTAAGACCTAATGTACATTGCAGGCAACATCCTGGTAAATTTCCTTTGCACCTTTCCCAAAGCTTCCACATCCTTCCTAACATGAGTTGACCAGAACTGCACACAGTACTCTAAATGTGGCCATGCCAAGGTTTTGTACAGTTGCATCATCACCTCACGGCTCTTAAATTCGATCCCTCTGCTAATGAATGCTAGTACACCATAGGCCTTCTTAGAACAAAAGAACATAAGAACATACGAACTAGGATCAGGAGTAGGCCATCTGGCCCCTCGAGCCTGCTCCGCCATTCAATGAGATCATGGCTGATCTTTTGTAGACTCAGCTCCACTTTCCGGCCCGAACACCATAACCCTTAATCCCTTTTTTCTTCAAAAAACTATCTATCTTTACCTTAAAAACATTTAATGAAGGAGCCTCAACTGCTTCACTGGGCAAGGAATTCCATAGATTCACAAGCCTTTGGGTGAAGAAGTTCCTCCTAAACTCAGTCCTAAATCTACTTCCCCTTATTTTGAGGCTATGCCCCCTAGTTCTGCTTTCACCCGCCAGTGGAAACAACCTGCCTGCATCTATCCTATCTATTCCCTTCGTAATGTTAAGTGTTTCGTTAAGACCCCCCTCCCCCCTCATCCTTCTAAATACCAACGAGTACAGTCCAAGTCTACTCAACCTCTCCTCGTAATCCAACCCTTTCAGCTCTGGTTTTAACCTCGTGAATCTCCTCTGCACACCCTGCAGTGCCAGTACGTCCTTTCTCAAGTAAGGAGACCAAAACTGAACACAATACTCCAGGTGTGGTCTAACTTACACCTTATACAATTGCAGCATAACCTCCCGAGTCTTAAACACCATCCCTCCAGCAATGAAGCACAAAATTCCATTTGCCTTCTTAATCACCTGTTGCACCTGTAAACCAACTATCTGTGACTCATGCACTAGCACACCCATGTCTCTCTGCGCAGCAGCATGCTTTAATATTTGATTGTTTAAATCATAATCCGGTTTGCTGTAATTCTTACCAAAATGGATAACCTCACATTTGTCAACATTGTATTCCATTTGCCAGACCCTAGCCCATTCACTTAACCTATCTAGATCCCTCTGCAGACTTCGAGTATCCTCTGCACATTTCGCTTTACCACTCATCTTAGTGTCATCTGCAAACATGGACATATTCCCCTTTGTCCCCAACTCAAAATCATGTAGATTGTGAACAATTGTGGGACAACACGGATCCCTGTGGGACACCACTATCTACTGATCGCAAACCAGAGAAGCACCCATTAATCCCCACTCTTTGCTTTCTATTAATTAACCAATCATCTATCCATGCTACTACTTTACCCTTAATGCCATGTATCTTTATGTTATGCAGCAGCCTTTTGTGTGGCACCTTGTCAAAAGCTTTCTTCACAGCTCTTTCCATTTGAGCGGCAACTTTCAAAGATCTATGAACGTAGTCCCCAAGATCTCTCTGCTCCACATTGCCAAGAACCCTTCCGTTAACCATGTATTCCGCATGCATGTGTCCTTCCAAAATGGCCAACCTCACACTTGTCAGTGTTAAACTCCAGCTGCCACTTCTCAGCCAAGCTCTGCAACCTATCTATGACTCTGCAGATGACAGCAGCCCTCATCACTATCCACAAGTCCACCAATCTTCGTATCATCTGCAAATTTACTGACCCACCCTTCAACTCCCTCATCCAAGTCATTAATGAAAACCACAAACAGCAGAGGAACCAGAATTGATCCCTCCAGTGCGCCACTGGTAACTGGGCTCCAGGCTGAATATTTGCCATCCACCATTACTCTCTGACTTCTATTGTTTCGGCAGTTCGTTATCCAACTGGCCAAATTTCCCACTGTCCCATGCCTCCTTACTTTCTGCATTAGCCTACCATGGTGAACCTTATCAAATGCCTTACTAAAATCCATGTACATTACAGCCACTGCTTTACCTTCATCCACATGCGTTGTCACCCCCTCGAGAATTCAATAAGGCTGGTGAGGCAAGACCTACCCCTTACAAATCAGTGCTGACCATCCCTAATCAAGCAGCATCTTTCCATATGCTCAGAAATCCTATTCCTCAGTACACTTTACATTACTTTGCCGACCACCGAAGTAAGACTAACTGGCCTGTAATTACCAGGGCTGTCAATATTCCCTTTTTTGAACCGGGGCACGAAATTCGCCACTCTCCGATCACCTGGCATCATCCCTGTGGAGGTGAGGAAATGAATAAATGAATGTGATAAAAATAGGATTATTAGTTAAAATAGTATAGATAAATAGGGCCGGCCCGATGGTAGTGAGCTCACAGACAAAGGACAAAGACATTTAGCAAAAGCCTGTTTGAGACCCTCGGGGGAGGGGAGCCGCATGGTGAGCATGGTGAAAAGGATGCTGGGGTTACCATGCAAAGTGACCAATTAGGATATAGGGCCAGGTCAGGAGGTATACAGAATGACCAATGGGAAGCTTATATTTGAATCTTACTGTAATTTTGAATCCATCTGGAGAAAGGCTTTTGTCTTCTGTCTCTCTTGCTGTGGAACGCACAGGAGGCGGCTGTGTGTTCTGGAGTTCTACCAGTAAGCCAGCCTTGCAAGTTAGTTATTATTAAATGATTTGATACCTGCAAATCCATCTCAGATTTTATTGAATCTAGACTGACAGCAAATTAACCAGGAATTAACATTTGGTGCCGAAATCCGGGTTTCACGAGAATCTTGCCTTTCATCTGCGAAATCAGAATTGGACTGCTCTCGGACGGGGAGAGAGGAAATGGGTCCACGATATGGCTGAAAAACTTGCAATATCGATTTTCCTCTGTCTCGTATTCTGCTAACAGTCTAATCACTCGCATTTGATGAGGTGCGATTGACTCGACGAAATCAAAGGTCAGTCTGATGGATTCAATGATTTTATTTCAGTCATTGCAGGTACGGCTAAGTTTTAGAATGAGGGAAACAGTTCAGATGGAGTCTGATGGGATGTTGTCTGGTCACTCAGTTGCATGTGAGTAGCAAATTAAAAATTGGTTCTATTAAATTATGCTTTAATTCGGTTAAGGTCTTTAACGGATTGATGTGATGTCGCGAAACAGTTCAGTGAAGGACCGCTGATGGAATGTTTGCGGGCAATTCAATTCCGTTCAAGATATGGGTTGTTGGAATGAAACAGAATTGGGTTATAAATGACTTGTGTGTTGATGAATGAACGTATAAGGATTTGAATTCCCTTTGTCTGAATGGAGACCTCCAATGAATGAATGAGTCTATTTGATAAGAATGTGATATCCTCTGTTCCTAGTTTTGTGAAATGTTGTTTTTTAGGAGGTATTAAAGTGAGATTTAAAACGAGGTAAGTATTTGAAAGTTCTTCAGTAACTTAGTAATAATGCTTAACATTGTGGGAGTTAATTAGAACCTAATTCTCAGGAAGAAAACAAAAAGTGAAATCAAAATGTATAAATTGGGATTTGTAAATGATTAGTTGCAACTCGGCATCGTCTTGGGAAAAAAAGAAAAACGAATAATAAAATAGTTCCACATAAATTGGAAGTTATAAATGGCAGGTCGAAATGTGATCAGTATTATAGGATCGTAAATCGATATGTTCAGAACTAAATTGGTCTCAGAATAAACAGATACAGAAGTTTTTACTCGGCAGAAGTCAGCTGCTTGCAGACTTTGAAGCTGCTGCGGTGAAATTGACACTGCATAGCTCCGCAGGGTCCTAGTGCCCGACGAATACGCAACATCTCTTGCAGAAATAATGATGTTTAGAATGTTATATACATTGAAGAAGGAGCTTTGGAGAATAAAGATATTGGACCAGAAGTTAGATTAAGAGAATTAATTGCAGTATCAGGAAATGAGAATCTGATTGCAAGAAAAGTTTTAATAAAAATTGATGCAGAAAAATTAAGATATTAAAACCAATTGATAATACAGAGGAAGTCTGGGTGAAGTTACCAACTAAGACTGCAGGGAAAATCATCCGTGAAGCTGTAAAATGTAAAGACATGATTGTTCAGATTCTGGGTACACCTACAGTTGAATTAGAGAAGCATGGTGTCTGGAGCAAAATAAATTGTATCGCAATTAAAACATATGATCCAATTTGGGGGGGGGGGGGAGACAGTGAATTAAAACCTGTTAGCAGCATTGATTGGACAGATGATAAAGTTCAAATTTCATTTTTGATTCTTACTTTCATAAAAATCCGGTCGTAATCAAAATAAAGTAATTCAAGTAAATGCAGTAGCACTATCAGGAATGTATCAGGGGAATGTTTTGACCAGATTGGATCACCTGGGTGAGCAAAAGAGGAGGAGTTTGCGATTCTTCGCATCTCACTCAGGGGTGCAATAACAGAAGGAGGAGGCTTAACAGGCCTTAATTGTATGATGTACATCAATGATAAGGAAAATAAAAAGGTTCAAAAATAAATTATGTCAGAATTTAAAAATCTGGTCACATTGAACAAATTCAGAGTAATTATGATACTCCATCGGCAGCCTACGGGCAATGAGCGTAGGAATGTAATCAGTAAAGATTTAAATGTATGGAATGATAGAACAAGGGCGGTGCTTAATGGCCCTCAGTTTAAAATGGTTCACAGTGAGCATCAGGAAACACAAGTCAGGATTGTGGGGCATTCTGTAGCCCGATTGTTTGGACTGGTAGTAGTCATATGAAACCCAGGAGACGGTCAGATACTGAGTATTCAGGAGAATTGATAATGCATTTGCAAAGACAGCGATGGGATGCTGCAGCCCCCAGGGAGTTTTGGGGCATTCAGTTTTGTCATGATTGTTTTGTGGAATATCAGGCAACTTTAATGATTGAGGTTTGTGACCACAGGGGGGATTTTGAATCCAAGAACATAGAACTTAGAACGGTACAGCACAGAACAGGCCCTTTGGCCCTCGATGTTGTGCCGAGCAATGATCGCCCCACTCGAACCCACGTATCCACCCTATACCCGTGGCCCAACAACTCCCCCCCCCCTTGACCTTGCTATTGGGACACTGTAGGCAGTTTGGCATGGCCACTCCACCTAACCCCGCACATCTTCCGACTGGGGGAGGAAACCCACGCACACACGGGGAGGACGTGCGGACTCCGCACAGACAGTGACCCAGCCGGGAATCGAGCCTGGGATCCTGGAGCTGCGAAGCATTTGTGCTAACCACCATGCTACATAAGTGTCAGTGTAAGTGGGATAGATTAATGACAACGTGCAATTGCTGCAAGGATAATTTGGCCGACAACAATGTGACTTTAAAAGGCTGTGCAAGCTTGTAGACAAGTGACAGACTTATGGTATCGATTTGTGAGGCAGTACGTGGGCTATGCTAGATGGTACTTCTGGAACATCCAAGCACGGATAGGAAGATACAAATTAAGAAATAGGGCCCTCTCCGCCTTTGAACTGTTCCTTTTAGTTTCAGATGAAGCAACGATAATACAGATGAAGAACCTGAACAACAATCTGCAGAAGAATGTTTCAGACAGTATGGACAAAAACTAATGATACAATTGGCTACATGTTTGAGGGAATTGAATGATAGAGCCCGGAAGAAAAACCTTACGGGTTAACAACAAATCAAAATATCAAATTATTACTGAATACTGAAACCTCCGGTCAGACATCTCTAACGGGACGTTAGCTGATGGGTGATCTGTGGTCTCCAGGAGGGATGTATTGCGCGGAGGAGTTATTAAGGGTCTCGGCAGACAGCAGTGACTGACGAGGAACCCCCGTATTTTAAATGACAGTAGTCTGGAACAGTGCATCTCAAACTATCTGATGTGGCGTACCGGCAGTTTTTTCAATGTGCCAGGGACCGGTGAGCGAAACAAGCCAATCCAGGATTACTGTCTCTTTCTTTTCTGGAAACACTCCAAGTACCGGCACCGGTACGCGTACCACACTTTGAGAGGCACTGGTCTAGAATATTGGCAGCTTGCTGCCGCGAGGGGAAATTTGTAACCAATATAGCATTGGAGAGTATAACAGTTATTACAGACTAAATGTCCTGTAAGTTGTTGGGGACTGTTATGTATAAATTCAATTGGGTTGTAACCACAAGAAGTTAACTGTACTAAGTGTGTGAGTGGTGTTTTAAAAAAAAACAAATAATGGCAAGTATACACTCCATGCGGTAAGGAAAATGATAACAGACAACAGGGGGTTGAAGAAAACGGAGCTATTGTCTCAAGTAAGCCAGGGCTGGCAGGCTACATGATTCAGTACAATGTTCGACGTCAGAGACAGGAAGTCAGGAATAGAAACAGGATTGTTTGAAGCTCCTGCAATTAATAAAGCAAGGTAATCAGTGCATGATACAAAACATCATCAGTTACCATTCCTATGGGAAACGGAAAGCACTTCCTACAAAAAAAAACCCCAGTGAGAGATAAGGACCTTTTGGTCGCTGATGGACTGAGTTGTGGGCTGCTTCTAAGGGACATGAGGACGCTTTTATGGTGCTACTGCCCCGAGGTAGTCAGATGCCTTGGAGGTAGTGGAACAACCGAATAGCTATTGTGTTACCTTCCTGAACGGCGCCAGCTATGGTTCACGGTGATTGGACTTGAGGAAAGCACATCACAAAGGGTCTATCGACACTGGTCTGCGAGATGGATGCATTTACCATTGATTTTCCTGCACAGTTTACAAATCATGACATGTAAATACAAGTGACAAAGCTGAGGGATAGTTGCTAGTCAGTATAACTATACGAAGGATATAAATCCTAAGGGCAACACGGTTGTATTGAGGGTGGCTATCTATCTAGTCGGATTCAGCT
This sequence comes from Scyliorhinus canicula, assembly GCF_902713615.1. Classification (NCBI taxonomy): domain Eukaryota; kingdom Metazoa; phylum Chordata; class Chondrichthyes; order Carcharhiniformes; family Scyliorhinidae; genus Scyliorhinus; species Scyliorhinus canicula. The sequence continues at coordinate 82,682 of NW_024055730.1, forward strand.
CGGGGTTATCTCTCATAGCTTAGTCATGGGGTTTTACCTGATGCCTGGATTGATAATACTTGTTATTATAATTGTATACTGCACAATCATTGGATGCCTTAATATGTGTTGTACACTGGCTAGGGCTCGGATGCTGCCCATCATTATTCACCAGAGATGACATCTCGTTACTGGTGACCGTCACACCAGACGGAAGAGGACGGAGAGCCAAAGGCTGTAAAAATGTGATGAGGTGTTTATGTACGGAATAACAGGGCAGCATGGTGGCCTAGTGGTTAGCACAACCGCCTCACGGCGCTGAGGTCCCAGGTTCGATCCCGGCTCTGGGTCACTGTCTGTGTGGAGTTTGCACATTCTCCCCGTGTCTGCGTGGGTTTCGCCCCTACAACCTAAAAATGTGCAGGGTAGGTGGATTGGCCACGCTAAATTGCCCCTTAATTGGAAAAAAATAATTGGGTAATCTAAATTTATTTAAAAAAAAATATGTACGGAATAACGGCTCAGTTAAGTTCTGATAATGGGCCTCATTTTATTGGACAGATTAACAAGGAGTTCTGCTCCCAGTTGGGCATACGCCAGCAGCTAGACTCTGCGTACAGACCGCAGGCGGCCGGGTTGGTTGAGAGACACGATCAGTCCCTCAAAACTAAATTGGCTAAATTAAGAACGGGCACGGGGCCGACATGGCTTAAGTTGCTCCCCGTTGCCCTCATTCAGCTGTAGGTCACGCCTGCAGGATCGGCCTGGCTCTCTCCTGACGAGTCTTTTACGGCAGGCCCATTAGAACTCCCGGGAACCTGCCTGTTCCCAGATTGGTCCAGTTTCCCCATCTGGCTAAAGAAAGGACTAACTATGTTCTAGCCCTCACTAACGCCCTCAAGGACCTCCATGGCCAGGTCCGCGCAGCTCACTTATCACCGTCCCTATCACATAGCTTGCTCTCAGTGCAGCCTGGTAGTTATGTCATGGTCAAAACTTGGACTCGGAAAGGGTCAGAGCCACGATGGGAGGGGCCTTTCCAAGTTTTCCTTACCACCCCCACTGCAGTTAAAGTGGAGGGGTGGAGTTTTTTGGTCCACCTCCACCACTGTAAAAGGTCGGTCACTAACCTGCCTCCCTTCCCCAGCGCTATTTTACAGGTTTGAAGCATGATGGGGTGCCTACACACCACCTGTGTGATCGTCGGCATCGCCTCGTTTGGAGTGACATCGGCGGCGGAAATGGAACAGGGGAATATCATCTACATCTGAACCCCAACCGAAGTACCCGGACATTTCACCTCTGCAAAGGTGACGTTCTTCGCTGCCCCCATATACGAGGACGTGGTATCGACTCATGGAAGGTCATCCGGTTAACGGACCATGCAGGACTTATGGCGCAATTGCACCGGTCCCAACGATGGGAAGGGAAGACTGCATGGACATTGCCTTGTTTTTGGAGTATATGTAAATTTGATTTTGGATGTGTTAAACTTGATGCCTTACAGGTAAAATCAGACTGTGTGGAGGGGGTAGGAAGAGGTTGTGAGAGAGAGAGGGACTCGACAGAATAAGGGTTGTGTAAGGGGGGTGGTACAACTAGACGTAGGTTATCAGGAGATGTACTTAATTTATTTAGGACCCGGAGTGAGGGAAACCTGGACCGTATGAATCTCTTCTACTTGAAAGACCACCGCTTGTATGGCCTGGGGCGGGTTGTCTGCTACCCAAACCCCACATCGGTGTCTAGGTTATTTTCTGTTTCACCGCTTTGGGCACTCCCCAAACTGTGGTTCATTGTCAGAGTTCCGAGCCACCGCCCGAGCAAGTTACTCTTCCTTACGATCCGGGTTCGGCATCACCGGCTTTTCGCCTTCCCCTTCCTCGGGATAATTCCCACTCACAGCATGATCAGCTTCGACGGTGGATGGCGTATATACCTAGCCACTTCACTCCCAATAGAGATTTCCGGTCGTGCGAGAATTGTTTCAGCAGTGAGAGGTATGGCTGTTTGCTAGTAGAAGTGGAAACGAACATAACATGTCTGTTCCCCGCTTGTACGGATAGGAGGTGTCACGTCACTCAGGCGTCTGGCCAATGCATCTGTCATAACACCACCTGCGTTCCATTGAACGCCGGCCTCCAGCTCCTTTGTGGCTGGGCGAATGTTTTTCATATCACTGTTGGGTCTAGGGCGTTCCGCATTGCTATGAGGCCCGAATAGGCGTTCCAAAGCTGGATTAAATGGGCTATTGGGGGTTCCCTGTTCAATCAATATACTGATTGTAATGCTAGCCTGTACACGGAGCAAGGATACTACTTTTTCTTTAATGGTACAGCGACCAATGTTTTGTCACCCCCATTTCCCCGCCAAATTGCTATCGGGACTCTAGTCCCCACCACAGTCCCCTGCCCCACTGAGTGGATACTGCACCATAAATTGGCGCCCCGGTCAGTCTCAGCCGAATTCTGCGAAGGCTGGAAGAAACCTCAGGTCCTAACACCAACCGCGGCCACTCAGCCAGATGGAGAATACTGTGCGCCTTGACACTGGGGTGTGGGGGGTTCCTTGGCGGTCAACGATAGGAAGTATTTTATTTGTGGCCTTACCATCCTGGGAAATGAGACCTTGGGGGCCCTCGGGGCAATAACCAGGGAATTATCTCAACTCAGGTTGTTTGCCATGCAGAACCGGTAAGCTCTTGACTATCTCGCCTGCATCTTTGTGGCCATGACCATCCTTAAATGCGTGATGGGTATAATGCAGGGTGCGGTGGACCAGATAGCCGCCCCTCGAGTCTTGACTGTTAGGATCCACGAGAATGCAGCGGCCGATGAGGTGCTGCAGTAGGATTTAGAAATGCAGCAACAAGTTTTCTTAGTTGAGGGGCCATAACTATACAGCTAGGAATGATGGGTTATCATGAAATGATAAAAGGAGGGAATGAGGAAATGAATAAATGAATGTGATAAAAATAGGTTTATTAGTTAAAGTAGTATAGATAAATAGGGCCAGTCCGATGGTAGTGAGTTCACAGACAAAGGACAAAGAGATTTAGCAAAAGCCTGTTTGAGACCCTCGGGGGAGGGGAGCCGCATCGTGAGCATGGTGAAAAGGATGCTGGGGTTACCATGCAAAGTAACCAGTTAGGATATAGGGCCAGGTCAGGAGGTATACAGAATGACCAATGGGAAGCTTATATGTGAATCTTACTGTGATTTTGAATACATCTGGAGAAAAGCTTTTGTCTTCTGTCTCTCTTGCTGTGGAACTCACAGGAGGCGGCTGTGTGTTCTGGTGTTCTACCAGTAAGCCAGCCTTGCAAGTTAGTAATTGTTAAATGATATGATAGCTGCAAATCCATCTCAGATTTTATAGAATCTAGAATGACAGCAAATTAACCACGAATTAACAGAGGGACAGTGAGGATGAAAAGTTCATTGCCAAGGGCTCTGCAATTTGTGCTTTTTCTTCCCATAGAATCCTTGAATACATGCCGTCAGGCCCGGGGTTTACTTGTCTATCCTCAAGTTTTTTCAAAATGCCCAACACCACTTCCATCCGAACAAGTATCTTCTCGGGCTTATCAATCTCTTTCACACTGTCCTCTCCAATAATATGGCCTCTCTCGTTTTTAAATACTGAAGTAAAGTACTCGTTGAAGACCTCTCCTATCTCTTCGGACTCAATACAGAATCTCCCGCTTCAATCCTTGATCGGACCTAAGCTCGCACTAGTCATTCTCATATTTCTCATATATGTGTAAAAGGCTTTGGGGTTTTCCTTGATCCTACCCGCTAAAGCTTTTTAATGCCCTCTCTTTGCTCTCCTAATCGCTTTCTTCAGTTCCCTCCTGACTATCTTGTATCCCTGTCTGAACCTTGTTTCATCAGCCTTACATAAGTCTCCTTCTTCGTCTTAACAACACATTGATCCTCTCTTGTCAACCATGGTTCCCTCACTTGACCAACTCTTCCCTGCGTGACAGGGACATACATATCAAAAGACACGTAGTACCTGTTGCTTGAACAAGTTCCACATTTCACTTGTGTCCTTCCCGGACAGCCTATGTTCCCAACTTATGCACTTCAATTCTTGTCTGACAGCATTGTATTTACCATTCCCACAATTGTAAACCTTGCCCTGTTGTACGCAACTATCCTTCTCCATTGCTAATGTGAATATCACAGAATTGTGGTCACTATCACCAAAATTCACCTCCAGTAACAAATCTATCACTTGCCCTGGTTCATTGCCAATCACCAAATCCAATATGGCCTTCCCTCTGGTCGGACAATCCACATGCTGTGTTAGAAAAGCTTCCTGGACACACTGCACAAACACCACCCCAGCCAAACTATTTGAACTAAACAGTTTCCACTCAATGTTTGGGAAGTTGAAGTCACCCATGACAACTACCCTGAGACTTCATTTCCAAAATCTGTTTCCCAATCTGTTCCTCCACGTCTCTCCTGCTATTGGGGGCATACAGAAAACTCCCAAGAAGGCGACTGCTCCTTTCCTATTTCTGACTTCAACCCATACTACCTCAGTAGGCAGGTCCTCCTCGAACTGCCTTTCTGCAGCTGTTATATTATCCTACTTAACAATGCCACCACCTCTTTCACCATCCTCCCTAACCTTGTTGAAACATCTATAACGTGGGATCTCCAACCACTTTCTCAACTACCTTCCTCTATCCAAGTTTCTGTGATTGCCACCATAACGTAGTCCCAAGTATCGATCCATGCCTTACGTTCACCCACCATATTCCTGATGCTTCTTGAGTTGAAGTATACACACTTCAACCCATTTCCGTGCCTGCACGTACTCTCCTTTGTCAGTGTTACCTTCCCCACTGCGTCAGTACACACTTTGGCGTCCTGACTATCGTCTTCCTTAGTTACTGGACTACAAATCCGGTTCCCATTTTCCTGCCAAATTAGTTCAAACCCTCCCGAATAGTACTAGAAAACCTCCCTCCCAGGATATTGGTGCCCCTCTGTTTCAGATGCAACCCGTCCTGCGTGTACAGGTCCCACCTTCCACAGAATGCGCTCCAATTATCCAAAAACCTGAAGCCCACCCTCCTACACTATTCGTGCAGCCACGCGTTCAACTGCACTCTCTGCCTATTCCTAGCCTCGCTATCACGTGGCTCCAGCAACAAACCGCAGATGACTCCTCTGTCTGTCCTGGCTTTTAACTTCCAGTCTCACTCCCTAAACTTGTTTATTTCGTCCACACCCCTTTTGATACCTATGTAGTTGTTACCAGTGTGCACCACAACTTCTGGCTGCTCACCTTCCCCCTTCAACACACTAGATGTGGCCTCCCCAATGCCCTATACAGCTAGACTAAATCATTTATTTTCCTATGCTCAATTCCGCTCGCTTTGGTGAACATACTATTTGCCCTCTTTACTGCCTGCTTTGATTGCACCCTCATTTTGAGCGATTTGTGGACGAGAACAAGGAGGTAACCACCTTCCTCAATTTAAACTCATTCAAAAAATAATCTGCCTCCCCACTTTTTCTAGTTCTCTCGTGCAAATCATGAACATTCAATGTGAACAATTGGGGTCCCAGCACAGTTCCATGTGGTACCCCACTCGTCACTGGCTGCAAATCAAGAAAAATAACCATTTAGTCCAACGTTTCACTTCCTATCTGCTAACCAACGTTCTATCCATCCAAAAAGACTATATGTGACTCCATGCAATTTAACATGACACAGTGATCTGCCAGGTGTGACTTGTTGACAGCCTTATTATCGTCTAAATTAACACTATCCACCAGTTCTCCCTGATCAACTCTACATGTCACTGCTTCGTATTATTTCAGTAGATTTGTCAATCAAGTGCAGTGCTGTGAATTCATTGACAATGGACTCCAGCAACTTTCCTCCTCCAGCGCTAGACTCACTGGTTTTTAGATCCCTGTTTTGTCTCCCCCTCCATGTCTGAAAATCGGGATTATATGAGCTACCCACCATTATGTAAGAAGCATTCCAGAGTCCAACATAATGACCATAGAACATAGAACTGTACAACACAGTACAGGCCCTTCGTCCCACGATGTTGTGCCGAAATAATCTGAAACTATTTTCACATTAACCTACTCACAATCATTCCAGTGCACTCCATATACCTATCCAATAACTGCTTGAAAGGTTCAAAAGTGTCCGTGTCCGCTACCATCTCTGGGAGTGTGTTCCACGCCCCAACACTCTCCGAGTAAAGAAACTACCTCTGACATCCCTCCCATATCTTACACCATGAAACTTATAGTTATGCCCCCTTGTAACAGCTTCTTCCACCCGAGGAAAAAGTCGCTGACCGTCCACTGTATCTGTCCCTCTCATCATCTTATACACCTCAATTAAGTAATCTATCATCCTCCTTCGCTCCAATAAGAGAACCCCTAGCTCGCTGAACCTTTCCTCATAAGACTTGCTATCCAATCCAGGCAGCATCGCAGTAAAACTCCTTTGCACCCTTTCCAATGGTTCCACATCCTTCCGATAATGAGGTGACCAGAACTGCACACAATACTCCAACTGTGGTCTAACCAAGGTCTTCAAAAGTTGCAGCATAACCTCATGGCTCAAAAACTCAATCCCCCTGTAAATAAATGCTATCACACGATACGCTTTTTTCACGTATCTACCAACTTGGGTGACAATATTGGTGAAATGATCAGCAATGGATATACTATTTCAATAAGCATTCTCTTAAGTATTCCGGGATTAAGATTATCAGGAACTGGAAATTATATGCCTTCATAGAACATAGAACGATACAGCGCAGTACAGGCCCTTCGGCTCACGATGTTGCACCGACATGGGAAGTCAAAAACTAAAGGCCATCAAACCTACACTATGCCAGTCCAAAGATGTGCGGATTAGGTGGATTGGCCATGCTAAATTGCCCGTAGTTTCCTAATAAAAGTAAGGTTAATGGGGGGTTGTTGTGTTACGGGTATAGGGTGGATACGTGGGTTTGATGAGGGTGATCATGGCTCGGCGCAACATTGAGGGCCGAAGGGCCTGTTCTGTGCTGTACTCTTCTATGTTCTATGTTCTATCATCCATATGCTTATCCAATAAACTTTTAAATGCCCTCAATGTTGGCGAGTTCACTACTGTTGCAGGTAGGGCATTCCACGGCCTCACCACTCTTTGCGTAAAAAACCTACCTCTGACGTCTGTCCTATATCTATTACCCCTCAATTTAAGGCAATGTCCCCTCGTGCTAGCCACCTCCATCCGCGGGAGAAGGCTCTCACTGTCCACCCTATCTAACCCTCTGATCATTTTGTATGCCATTATTAAGTCACCTCTTCACCTTCTTCTCTCTAACGAAAACAACCTCAAGTCCATCAGCCTTTCCTCATAAGATTTTCCCTCCATACCAGGGAACATCCTGGTAAATCTCCTCTGCACCCGTTCCAAAGCTTCCACGTCCTTCCTATAATGAGGCGACCAGAACTGTACGTAATACTCCAAATGCGGCCGTACCAGAGTTTTCTACAGCTGCAACATGACCTCATGGCTCCGGAACTCAATCCCTCAACCAATAAAGGCCAACACACCATAGGCCTTCTTCACAACCCTATCAACCTGGGTGGCAACTTTCAGGGATCTATGTACATGGACACCGAGATCCCTCTGCTCATCCACACTGCCAAGAATTTTACCATTAGCCAAATATTCCGCATTCCTGTTATTCTTTCCAAAGTGAATCACCTCACACTTCTCTACATTAAACTCAATTTGCCACCTCTCAGCCCAGCTCTGCAGCTTATCTATGTCCCTCTGTAACCTGCAACATCCTTCCACACTGTCTGCAACTCCACCGACTTTAGTGTCGTCTGCAAATTTACTCACCCAACCTTCTGTGCCCTCCTCTAGGTCATTTATAAAAATGACAAACAGCAACGGCCCCAGAACAGATCCTTGTGGTACGCCACTCGTAACTGAACTCCATTCTGAACATTTGCCTTCAACCACCACCCTCTGTCTTCTTTCAACTAGCCAATTTCTGATCCACATCTCTAAATCACCCTCAATCCCTAGCCTCCGTATTTTCTGCAATAGCCGACCGTGGGGAACCTTATCAAACGCTTTACTGAAATCCATATACACCACATCAACTGCTCTACCCTCGTCTACCTGTTCAGTCACCTTCTCAAAGAACTCAATAAGGTTTGTGGGGCATGACCTACCCTTCACAAAACCATGCTGACTATCCCTAATCATGTTATTCCTATCTAGATGATTATAAATCGTATCTCTTATAATCCTCTCCAAGACTTTACCCACAACAGACGTGAGGCTCACCGGCCTATAGTTACCGGGGTTATCTCTACTCCCCTTCTTGAACAAAGGGACCACATTTGCTATCCTCCAGTCCTCTGGCACTATTCCTGTAGCCAATGATGACATAAAAATCAAAGCCAAAGGCTCAGCAATCTCTTCCCTGGCTTCCCAGAGAATCCTAGGATAAATCCCATCAGGCCCCGGGGACTTATCTATTTTCACCTTGTCCTGAATTGCCAACACCTCTTCCCTACGCACCTCAATGCCATCTATTCTAATAGCCTGGGTCTCAGCATTCTGCTCCACAACATTATCTTTTTCCTGAGTGAATACTGACGAAAAGTATGCATTTAGTATCTCGCTTATCTCCTCAGCCTCCACACACAACTTCCCACCACTGTCCTTGACTGTCCCTACTCTTACCCAAGTCATTCTTTTATTCCTGACAGACCGATAGAAAGCCTTTGGGTTTTCCTTGATCCTACCTGCCAAAGACTTCTCATGTCCCCTCCTTGCTCGTCTTAGCTCTCTCTTTAGATCCTTCCTCGCTTTCTTGTAACTATCAAACGCCCCAACTGAAACTTCACGCCTTATCTTCACATAGGCCTCCTTCTTCCTCTTAACAAGAGATTCCACTTCTTTGGTAAACCACGGTTCCCTCGCTCTACCCCTTCCTCCCTGCCTGACTGATACGTACTGATCAAGAATACGCAACAGCTGGTCCTTGAACAAGCTCCACATATCCAGTGTGCCCAACCCTTGCAGCCTACTTCTCCAACCTACACATCCTAAGTCATGTCTAATGGCATCATAATTGCCCTTCCCCCAGCTAAAACTCTTGCCCTGCGGGGTATACTTATCCCTTTCCATCACTAACGTAAAGGTCACCGAATTGTGGTCACTGTTTCCAAAGTGCTCACCTACCTCCAGATCTAACACCTGGCCTGGTTCATTATCCAAAACCAAATCCAATGTGGCCTCGCCTCTTGTTGGCCTGTCAACATATTGTGTCAGGAAACCCTCCTGCACACATTGTACAAAGAATGACCCATCTAATGTACTCGAACTATATCTTTTCCAGTCAATATTTGGAAAGTTAAAGTCTCCCATAACAACTACCCTGTTACTTTCGCTCTTTTCCAGAATCATCTTCGCCATCCTTTCCTCTACATCCCTAGAACTATTAGGTGGCCTATAGAAAACTCCCAACAGGGTGACCTCTCGTTTCCTGTTTCTAACCTCAGCCCATACTACCTCGGAAGAAAAGTCCCCATCTAGCATCCTTTCCGCCACCGTAATACTGTCCTTGACTAGCAGCGCCACACCTCCCCCTCTTTTGCCCCCTTCTCTGACCTTACTAAAACACCTAAAACCTGGAACCTGCAACAACCATTCCTGTCCCTGCTCTATCCATGTCTCTGAAATGGCCACAACATCGAAGTCCCAGGTACCAACCCATGCTGCCAGTTCCCCTACCTTATTTCGTATACTCGTGGCATTGAAGTAGACACACTTCAAACCACCTACCTGAACACTGGCACCCTCCTGCGAAGTCAAATCTGTGCTCCTGACCTCTGGACTCTCAATCTCCTGTGCCCCAAAACTACAATCCAGGTTCCCATGCCCCTGCTGAATTAGTTTAAACCCCCCCCAAAGAGCACTAACAAATCTCCCCCCCCAGGATATTGGTGCCCCTCAGGTTCAGATGTAGACCATCCTGTCTATAGAGGTCCCACCTTCCCCAGAAAGAGCCCCAGTTATCCAGAAATCTGAATCCCTCCCGCCTGCACCATCCCTGTAGCCACGTGTTTAATTGCTCTCTCTCTCTATTCCTCATCTCACTATCACGTGGCACGGGCAACAACCCAGAGATAACAACTCTGTTTCCTCTCGCTCTGAGCTTCCATCCTATCTCCCTAAAGGCCTGCCTGACATCCTTGTCCCCTTTCCTACCTATGTCGTTAGTGCCAATGTGGACAACGACTTGGGGCTGCTCCCCCTCCCCTTTAAGGACCCAGAAAACACGATCCGAGACATCACGTACCCTTGCACCTGGGAGGCAACATACCAAACGTGAGTCTCTCTCGCTCCCACAAAATCTCCTATCTGTGCCCCTGACTATTGAGTCCCCAATTACTAATGTTCTACTCCTTTCCCCCCTTACCTTCTGAGCAACAGGGACAGACTCCGTGCCAGAGGCCCGTACCCCATGGCTTAGCCCTGGTAAGTCGTCCCCCCCACAAGTATCCAAAACGGTATACTTGTTACTCAGGGGAACGACCGCAGAGGGTCACTGCACTGACTGCTTCTTCCCAGTCCCTCTTACAGTTACCCATCTATCTCCAGTCTTTGGTGTAACTACTTCCCTGAAGCTCCTATCTATGACCCCCTCTGCCTCCCGAATGATCCGAAGTTCATCCAGCTCAAGCTCCAGGTCCCTAACACGGTTTTTGAGGAGCTGGAGTTGGGTGCACTTCCCACAGATGAAATCAGCAGGGACACTGACGGCGTCCCTCACCTCAAACATTCTGCAGGAGGAGCATTGTACTGCCTTCCCTGACATCACCTCTAGATTTAAAAAAAAAGAAAAAGAAAGGAAGAGCTTACCTGATATTCCCTCAAACCTTGCTCCCGCTGAAAGGTAAACAAATTTAAAGGCACTCACTCACCTTCACGACAAGCCCCTGCTCCCGCTTCCCAACAACCGTGGCTTTTTTTTTGGTTAGAGGAGGAGGTAGGGTGGGAAACACTGACAAAGTGTTTCGGGTTTAACTGTCACTTGACAACAACCCCTCCACAAACCACCTTCAACTTAGGCTGACCGCACTGCACGTATGCAAATTTCCCCTGAACTGCTGATCAGAAGCTCTGCTCTGCTGCCCTCTGCTGGATGCTTGCCTTCACTCCAACTCCTTGGGTCTCCTTCGCTGGTACACCTTCAACTTAGGCTGACCGCACTGCACGTATGCATATTTCCCCAGAACAGCTGATCAGAAGCTCTGCTCTGCTGCCCTCTGCTGGATGCTTGCCTTCACTCCAACTCCTTCGGTCTCCTTCGCTGGTACACCTTCAACTTAGGCTGACCGCACTGCACGCATGCAGATTTCCCCAGAACAGCTGATCAGAAGCTGTGCTCTGCTGCCTCTGCTGGATGCTTGCCTTCACTCCAACTCCTTGGGTCTCCTTCGCTGGTACACCTTCAACTTAGGCTGACCGCACTGCACGTATGCAGATTTCCCCAGAACAGCTGATCAGAAGCTCTGCTCTGCTGCCCTCTGCTGGATGCTTGCCTTCACTCCAACTCCTTGTGTCTCCTTCGCTGGTACACCTTCAATTTAGGCTGATCGCACTGCACGTATGCAAATTTCCCCAGAACAGCTGATCAGAAGCTCTGCTCTGCTGCCCTCTGCTGGATGCTTGCCTTCACTCCAACTCCTTGGGTCTCCTTCGCTGGTACACCTTTAACTTAGGCTGACCGCACTGCACGTATGCAAATTTCCCCAGGACAGCTGATCAGAAGATCTGCTCTGCTGCCCTCTGCTGTATCCTGTAACTTTTCCCCCAAACCATTCGTCCACTACTACTAATTTCCTTCAGCTCCCCATTGAACGTAATACAGCTAAGTACTTCCGGTACATCATTCTCGTCTTCAATTGTGAACACAGAAGCAGGATACAAATTTAGATCCTCAGGTATTTCTTTATTCCCAGTTTGGAATCGCCCCACTTCCCATCCCCCGACAGCCACATCCAGGTTCTGACTGTAATGGGCCTACATGACTTTGTATCAATCTTTTTTCTCTTTCCAGACTAAGACAAAGTTTTCCGGCAGTTTTTGTTTTCCTTGATAATTTACTTGCACGTTCTATATTTCCAATGTTGATCAATCTCCTGGTTAGCCTTTGCTGAATTTCTAACTTTTCCCAATTCTTTTCGTTGAAGATTTTTTTCTGCTAATTGGTGTGCCTCTTATTTGAATGTAATACGTTAATACTATCTATAATTTCCCTTGTAACCGTTGGTTGACCACATTTACCTTGCTAACCTTGCAGCAAATAGGAATAAACAACTTTTGGAGTTCCCCTATCTGTTCCTTGAATACCCGGGGTCTTTCTACTGTCCATACTTTGAGAAATGTGTCTCAATCCATCACACCCAGCCCAAGCCTCAAACCATCTTAGTTACTTTATTATGGTGACTCATCCCCACGGTTTCCTCCACTACTAGATTGGCAACAAATCATTACTCATTGCACATAACCCAGTCCAAGATGGTCTGTTCCCTTGTTGGTTCCTCAACGTAATAGTCCAGAAACCATCCCGTATCGATTCCAGAAATCCCTACACTATTGTACTGTGATGAATATGACTCACATAATAACTTTACAGATTAAAGTCACCCCTACTGCCAGGCGTCCCTTTATTACCTGCGTCTCTTATTTCCTGTCTAACCGCATTCCCAACATTACCAGCGCGTTTTGGTGTTCTGTATGCGGGGCGAAAAAATGTTTTTCTTCCGCTTTGCTGTTTAGTAACTTAACTCATGCGGATTACACAATCTGTGCTAATAACTTCACTCACTTTTACTTTAAACCCATCTTTGAGCAACAAATGCAACTCCACCACACTTTCTACATGTTGGAGGAAGGTATATGGGTGATGTTAACCGTCGGTTCTTTACACAGAGAGTTGTGTGTGCCGGGAATGCAGGCGGAGGTGATTGAGTCTGAGTAATCAGGGATATTTAAACGACTCTTGGGCAGACATATGGACAGCAGCTATTGATGGGTTGTAGGTTAGGTAGTTCTTAGATTAGGATAAGCGTTCGGCACAACCTCATGGGCGAAAGGGCCTGCACTGTGCTGCACTGATCTATGTTCTCTAATCAGTTTGCCCTTCCTAAAATCTTATTAGCCCTGAATATCTAGCTCCCATTCTTGGTAACCCTGGAAACATGCCTCCAAAATCCGACCTATACCATACCCCTTTGCATCTATCTGTGAAACTCATTCATCCATTTCCTTCGAATGCAACGTGCATTCAGATATAAAGCCTTAAGCCTCGTCCTTTAAACGTTCCTTATAATGCCCATGCATTGTATTTTATTGTCTCATTACCTGGTACAGGCCCTTCATTCATCTGCCTATCACTTTTCGTATTCTCCTGTCTGTCCTTTTCTTCTGTACTTGATTCCCCCGTCTCTGAATTTTGACACAGATTCCCATCCCCCTGCAGGATTAGTTTGAACCCTCCCCAAGTGCCCCCCACGTTCCCCCGCCCCTCCCCCTCTCTTAAGGACATATTTCTCGGTCCCAACCAGAGGTAACTCGCCCAGTTTGTCAAGGTCACAGCTCCACCTGATACGGTCCCATTACCAAGCAAACTTAAACCAGGACCCAGATACCATGTTTTCAGACAAGTAAACATCCAAGATATGCTATTATTTACACTGAGACTAGCCCGTGACACTGATGGGAATCCTGACATAATTAACTCTGAGGTCCGACCCTCATCTTTCCTCATCACTTCATATTTACTGTTGTTCGAGCTGCGTTATCTTTTACCTATGTGTGTACCACGACCAAGGCTGGTCACCCTAACCCTCAGACTATCCTTTAACTGTTCGAAACAGCTACAGGGAGGACATAGATGGTGTCATTCTTTGTCATTTCAGTTCCCCTCCCATATCTTCCGTTCCTTCTCTGTCGCAGCACTCTACTCCATTTTTGTATTTTCCACGAAATAAACTACATCCACAACGCCTGATTACAACTACATTACTGGCAATAAATATTTGGACATGTTTCCAGTTAACATTATATCATTTTGCAAAACAAAGTTTTCAATCATAACTTCCTCAATTTTTTTGCATATCTTCGTTCCTTCTGTTAATGTCTGAATTATTCCTGCTAGCGTGCTACTTTCTGCACCCATTGTCTGCCATTGAAGGAATAGTAAGAACTATTTTGCTTCAAGTTGTTACAAGTTTTGGAGTTCACCATTTCGTTCTTTGAGTATTGACCCGCAATTCGCCCAAAAACAGTTGACCCAGTAGCTCATATCCCTCTCCTAATAAACATAATTTTTATTGTCACAAGTAGGTTTACATTGAAATGAATTTACCGTGAAAGTCCCCTGATTGCCACATTCTAGCGCCTATTCGGGTACACCGTGTGCTTCTTTGCTCCACGTCTGTTCATTGTGTGCTCCCGAAGCGGGCCACTTTAATGCATTTATTTGTTTTTAATCATTCCTAAGCTTCACGCTTCACTCCCCACTTGAACCTATTATGTTGAGAAAGTGCCTAACAGTTATTCTGGAATCGATCTCCATCCTTAGCTCCTTTCACGGAAAGGAAAAAAAAATCACATTTTCCACACAATACTCTGTCCTGTAATACTTCACCGAATATTGGCCGACAAGAATAGAGTTTTCTTTTAATGAAACGTTCTTGCGCTATCGGAATAACTTACTTATTTGACATTTGAAAACATATCTCACGGATATTCACATCCAAACTAGACTCCCAAACCTTTTATTCTCATTCCATCAAATCTCTCCATGCCTATCACGTTTACCTGCTGATCAAACAACCCCCACATACCCCCAGAAGCAAGCTGGAAACCCAATGCTCCCCTACATCTCCTTATATTTGACACCTTCAGTACCCTGCCCTCCAGGGGCACGTCACTCCCTCCCATGTGACTCCTGCAGGTTCACTCTTTCGCAGTCCTCTTCTCATACAGTTCTGCCCGAATCCATAAGCGCCTCTGCACGTCTTACCCCCATGGCATAGTCCAGGACCTACCCCTCATTTTCTGCTCTTTACTATCCTCTTTACTTTGCTCTTCCACTCTCCCACCGTCCGCTCTCAACACTTTTCAAAACATATATTCCCCGCCCATTCTATTAGTAAAGGTGCACACCTTTTTTGTCAGCGTGGATCTTGTATGTCTCTTTAGTTTGATTTGGTTTATTATTCTCACATTTATTGGTACACAATGAAAAGTGGCGACTCGTGCTTTCGATGCAGGCAACGCACACCGTGCCGAGGGAAGGAAGGAGAGACTACAGAATGTATTATTACAATCTTAGCTAAGGTGTGGAGAAAATATCAGCTTAACACGAGGTAAGTGCATTCAAACGTCTGATGGCACCAGGGAAGAATTTGTTCTTGAATCGGTTCCTGACGGAAGAAGGAGGAAGAAAGTGTGTCCGCAGTTCGCGGGGTCTTTAATTATACTGCTTGCCTTTCGAAGCACCGAAGCACCGAGAATAGTGGACAGAGTCAATGGATGGGAGGCTGGTTTGAGTGACGCACTGGGCTATATTCTCGACCTTTTGCAGTTTCCTGCGGTCTTAGGCACAGCAGGAACCATACAAAGCTGTGATACAACAAGAAATAATGTGTTCTATGCTGCATCTGTGAACGTTGGTGAGAATCGTAGCTGACCTGCCAAATTTCCTTAGGCTTCTGAGACAGTAGAGTCGTTGATGGACATTCATAGCGAAAGTGTCTGCATGGGTGGACCAGAACAGGTTGTTGATGACCTGGAGAGCGACAAACGTGAAGGTTTCGATCCTTTCTACTTCGTTGCCATTGATGGAGAAAGGGACATGTTCTCCACGACTCTTCCTGAAGTTGATGACAATCTCCTTCGTTTTGTTGACATTGAGGGAGCGATTATTGTCGTCGCACCACTTCACCAGATTCTCTATCTCATTCCTGTGCTCTGTCCTATCTTTGTTTGAAATCCGACCCACTACCGTGGTGTCATCAGCAAATTTGAAAATCGAGTTGGAGGGAAATTTGGCCACACAGTCATAGGTGTATAAGGACTATAGTAGGGGGCTAAGGACACTGCGTTGGGAGGCAGCGGTGTTGAGGATGACTGTGGAGGAGGTGTTGTTGTCTGTCCTTACTGATTCCAGTCTGCGGATTCGGAAGTTCAGGATCCAGTCGGAGACAGTAAGGAGACCGAAACTGAACACAATTCTCCAGGTGTGGCCTCACTTACACCTTATACAATTGCAGCATAACCTCCCTAGTCTTAAACTCCATCCCTCTAGCAATGAAGCACAAAATTCCATTTGCCTTCTTAATCACCTGTTGCACCTGTGAACCAACTATCTGTGACTCATGCGCTAGCACACCCATGTCTCTCTGCGCAGCAGCATGCTTTAATATTTTATTGTTTAAATAATAATCCCGTTTGCTGTTATTCCTACCAAAATGGATTCCCTCACATTTGTCAACATTGTATTCCATTTGCCAGATCCTAGCCCATTCACTTAACCTATCCAAATCCCTCTGCAGACTTCCAGTATCCTCTGCCCTTTTCGCTTTACCACACATCTTAGTGTCATCTGCAAACATGGACACATTGCCCTTGGAAACCAACTCCAAATCATCTATATAGATTATGAACAATTGTGGGCGCAACACGGATCCCTGAGGGACACCACTATCTACTGATAGCCAACAAGAGAAGCACCCATTAATCCCCACTCTTTGCTTTCTATTAATTAACCAATCCTCTATCCATGCTTGTACTTTACCATTAATGCCATGCATCTTTATCTTCTGCAGCAGCCTTTTGTGTGGCACCTTGTCAAAAACTTTCTTCACAGCTCTTTCCATTTGAGCGGCAACTTTCAAAGATCTATGAACATAGTCCCCAAGATCTCTCTGCTCCACATTGCCAAGAACCCTTCCGTTAACCCTGTATTCCGCATGCATATGTGTCCTTCCAAAATGGCCAACCTCACACTTGTCAGTGTTAAACTCCAGCTGCCACTTCTCAGCCAAGCTCTGCAACCTATCTATGACTCTGCAGCCGACAGCAGCCCTCCTCACTATCCACAACTCCACCAATCTTCGTATCATCTGCAAATTTACTGACCCACCCTTCAACTCCCTCATCCAAGTCATTAATGAAAACCGCAAACAGCAGAGGAACCAGAATTGATCCCTCCGGTACGCCACTGGTAATTGGGCTCCAGGCTGAATATTTGCCATCCACCATTACTCTCTGACTTCTACTGTGTCGGCAGTTCGTTATCCAACTGGCCAAATTTCCCACTGTCCCATTCCTCCTTACTTTCTGCATTAGCCTACCCTGGGGAACCTTATCAAATGCCTTACTAAAATCTATGTACATTACAGCCACTGCTTTACATTCATACACATGCGTTGTCACCCGCTCGAGAATTCAATAAGGCTGGTGAGGCAAGACCTACCACTTACAAATCAGTGCTGACCATCCCTAATCAAGCAGCATCTTTCTACATGCTCAGAAATCCTATCCCTCAGTACACTTTACATTACTTTGCCGACCACCGAAGTAAGACTAACTGGCCTGTAATAAACAGGGCGATCCATATTCCCTTTTTTGAACAGGGGCACGACATTCGCCACTCTACAATCACCTGGCATCATCCCTGTGGACAGTGAGGACGAAAAGATCATTGCCAACGGCTCTGCAATTTGAGCTTTTTCTTCCCATTGAATACTTGAATACATGCCGTCAGGCCCGGGGTACTTGTCTATCCTCAGGTTTTTCAAAATGCCCAACACCACTTCCATCCGAACAAGTTTCTCCTCTGGCTTATCAATCTCTTTCACACTGTCCTCTCCAAATAATATGGCCTCTCTCGTTTTTAAATACTGAAGGAAAGTACTCGTTCAAGACCTCGCCTATCTCTTCGGACTCAATACAGAATCTCCCGCTTCTATCCTTGATCGGACCTAAGCTCGCACTAGTCATTCTCATATTTCTCATCTATGTGTAAAAGGCGTTGGGGTTTTCCTTGATCCTACCCGCTAAAGCATTTTAATGCCCTCCCTTAGCTCTCCTAATCGCTTTCTTCAGTTCCCTCCTGACTATTTTGTATCCTTGTCTGAACCTTGTTTCATCAGCCTTACATAAGTCTCCTTCTTCGTCTTAACAACACATTGATCCTCTCTTGTCAACCATGGTTCCCTCACTTGACCAACTCTTCCCTGCCTGACAGGGACATACACATCAAAGACACGTAGTACCTGTTGCTTGAACAAGTTCCACATTTCACTTGTGTCCTTCCCGGACAGCCTATGTTCCCAACTTATGCACTTCAATTCTTGTCTGACAGCATTGTAATTACCATTCCCCCAATTGAAAACCTTGCCCTGTTCCACGCAACTATCCTTCTCCACTACTAAAGTGAATATCACAGAATTGTGGTCACTATCACCAAAATTCACCTCCAGTAACAAATCTATCACTTGCCCTGGTTCATTGCCAAGTACCAAATCCAATATGGCCTTCCCTCTGGTCGGACAATCCACATGCTGTGTTAGAAAAGCTTCCTGGACACACTGCACAAACATCACCCCAGCCAAACTATTTTAACTAAACAGATTCCACTCAATGTTTGGGAAGTTGAAGTCATCCATGACAACTACTCTGAGACTTCCTTTCCAAAATCTGTTTCCCAATCTGTTCCTCCACATCTCTCCTGCTATTGGGGGCATACAGAAAACTCCCAAGAAGGCGACTGCTCCTTTCCTATTTCTGACTTCAACCCACAGTAGGCAGGTCCTCCTCGAACTGCCTTTCTGCAGCTGTTATACTATCCCTACTTAACAATGCCCCCACCTCTTTCACCATCCTCCCTAACCTTGTTGAAACATCAATAACGTGGGATCTCCAACCACAATTTCTAACTTCCTCTATCCAAGTTTCTGTGATTGCCACCACATCATAGTTCCAAGTATTGATCCATGCCTTACGTTCACCCACCTTATTCCTGATGCTTCTTGAGTTGAACTATACACACTTCAACCCATCTCCGTGCCTGCATGTACTCTCCTTGGTCAGTGTTACCTTCCCCACTGCGTCACAACACACTTTGGCGTCCTGAATATCGGCTTCTTTAGTTACTGGACTACAAATCCGCTTCCCATTCCACTGCCAAATTAGTTCAAACTCTCCCGAAGAGTACTAGAAAACCTCCCTCCCAGGATATTGGTGCCCCTCTGTTTCAGATGCAACCCGTCCTGCGTGTACAGGTCCCACCTTCCCCAGAATGCGCTCCAATTATGTAAATACCTGAAGCCCACCCTCCTACACTATTCGTGCAGCCATGCGTTCAACTGCACTCTCTCCCTATTCCAAGCCTCACTATCATGTGGCACCAGCAACAAACCTCCTCTGTCTGTCCTGGCTTTAACTTCCAGCCTAACTCCCTAAACTTGTTTATTTCCTCTACACACCTTTTCCTACCTATGTAGTTGTTGCCAATGTGCACCACAACCTCTGGCTGCTAACCTTCTCCCTTCAACACACTAGATGTGGCCTCCCCATGCCCCATACAGCTAGAGTAAATCATTTATATTCCTATGCTCAATTCCGCTCGCTATGGTGAACCTACTATTTGCCTTCTTTATTGCCTGCTTTGATTGCGCCCTCATTTTGAGCGATTTGTAGACGAGAACAAGGAGGTAACGCTGAAATCCCACCTCCCTCAATTGAAACTAATTCAAAAATTAATCTGCCTTCCCACTTTTTCTAGTTCTCCAGTGCAAATCATGAACATACAATGTGAACAATTGGAGTCCCAGCACAGTTCCATGTGGTACTCCATTCGTCTCTTGCTGCCAATCGAAAAAAATAACCATTTCGTCCAACGTTTCACTTCCTATCTGCTATCCGACGTTCTATCCATCCAAAAAGGCTATGTGTGACTCCATGCAATTTAACATGACACAGTAATCTGCCAGGTGTGACTTGTTGACAGCCTTATTATCGTCTAAATTAACACTATCTACCAATTCTCCCTGATCAACTCTACATGTCACTGCTTCATATTAGTTCAGTAGATTTGTCAATCAAGTGCAGTGCTGTGAATTCTTCACAATGGACTCCAGCAACTTTCCTCCTCCAGCATTAGACTCACTTACCTTTAGATCCCTGTTTTGTCTCCCACTCCATGTCTAAAAATCGTGATTATATGAGCTACCCACCATTCTGTAAGAAGCATTCCAGAGTACAACATAATGACCATAGAGCATAGATCTGTACAACACAGTACAGGCCCTTAGGCCCACGATGTTGTGCCGAACTAATCTGAAACTAAATTAAAATTAACCTTCTCACAATCATTCCAGTGCACTCCATATACCTATCCAAGAACTGCTTGAAAGGTTCAAAAGTGTACGAGTCCACTACCATCTCTGGGAGTGTGTTCCACGCCCCAACACTCTCCGAGTAAAGAACCTACCTCTGACATCCCTCCCATATCTTACATCATGGACCTTATAGTTAGGCCCCCTTGTAACAGCTTCTTCCACCCGAGGAAAAAGTCGCTGACCGTCCACAGTATGTGTCCCTCTCATCATCTTATACACCTCAATTAAGTAATCTATCATCCTCCTTCGCTCCAATAAGAGAACCCCTAGCTCGCTGAACATTTCCTCATAAGACTTGCTATCCAATCCAGGCAGCATCGTGGAAAAACTCCTTTGCACCCTTTCCAATGGTTCCACATCCTTCCGATAATGAGGTGACCAGAACTGCACACAATACTCCAACTGTGGTCTAACCAAGGTCTTCTATAGTTGCAGCATAACCTCACGGCTCTAAAACTCAATCCCCCTGTAAATAAAAGCTATCACACGATACGCTTTTTTCACGGATCTACCAACTTGGGTGACAATATTGGTGAAATGATCAGCAATGTATATACTATTTCAATAAGCATTGTCTTAAGTACTCCGGGATTAAGATTATCAGGCACTGGAAATTATTTGCCTTCAATCTCGTAAATTGTCCCCAAAACCATTCCTCCATTACTACTAATTTCCTTCAGCTCCCCATTGAACGTAATACAGCTAAGTACTTCCGGTACATCATTCACGTCTTCAATTGTGAACACAGAAGCAGGATAAAAATTTAGAACCTCAGGTATTTCTTTATTCCCTGTTTGGAATCGCCCCCCTCCCCATCCCCCGACCGCCACATCCCGGTTCTGACCGTAATTGGCCTACATAACTTTGTATCAATCAGAAACTTTTCCGGCAGTTTTTATTTTCCATGATAATTTACTTGCATGTTCTATATTTCCAATGATGATCAATCTCTTGGTTAGCCTTTGCTGAATTTCTAACTTTTCCCAATTCTTTTCGTCGAAGATTTTTTTCTGCTAATTGGTGTGCCTCTTATTTGAATGTAATACGTTAATACTATCTATAATTTCCCTTGTAACCGTTGGTTGACCACATTTACCTCGCTAATCTTGCAGCAAATAGGAATAAACAACTTTTGGAGTTCCCCTATCTGTTCCTTGAATACCCGGCGTCTTTCTACTGTCCATACTTTGAGAAATGTTTCTCAATCCATCACACCCAGCCCAAGCCTCAAACCATCTTAGTTACTTTATTATGGTGACTCATCCCCACGGTTTCGTCCACTACTAGATTGGCAACAAATCATTACTCATTGCACATAACCCAGTCCAAGATGGTCTGTTCCCTTGTTGGTTCCTCAACGTAATAGTCCAGAAACCATCCCGTATCGACTCCAGAAATCCCTACACTATTGTACTGTGATGAATATGACTCACATAATAACTTTGCAGATTAAAGTCACCCCTACTGCCAGGCGTCCCTTTATTACCTGCGTCTCTTATTTCCTGTCTAACCGCATTCCCAACATTACCAGCGCGTTTTGGTGTTCTGTATGCGGGACGAAAATATGTTTTTCTTCTGCTTTGATGTTTAGTAACTGAACTCATGCGGATTACACAATCTGTGCTAATAACTTTACTCACTTTTACTTTAAACCCATCTTTGAGCAACAAATGCAACTCCACCACACTTTCTACATGTTGGAGGAATGTATAGGGGTGATGTCAACCGTCGGTTATTTACACAGATAGTTGTGTGTGCCGGGAATGCAGGCGGAGGTGATTGAGTCTGAGTAATCAGGGATATTTAAGCGACTCTTGGGAAGACATATGGACAGCAGTTATTGATGGGTTGTAGGTTAGGTAGTTCTTAGATTAGGATAAGCGTTCGGCACAACCTCATGGGCGAAAGGGCCTGCACTGTGCTGCACTGATCTATGTTCTCTAATCAGTTTGCCCTTCCTAAAAACTTATTAGCCCTGAATATCTAGCTCCCATTCTTGGTAACCCTGGAAACATGCCTCCAAAATCCGACCTATACCATACCCCTTTGCATCTATCTGTGAAACTCATTCATCCATTTCCTTCGAATGCAACGTGCATTCAGATATAAAGCCTTAAGCCTCGTCCTTTAAACGTTCCTTATAATGCCCATGCATTGTAATTTATTGTCTCATTATCTGGTACAGGCCCTTCATTCATCTGCCTATCACTTTTCGTATTCTCCTGTCTGTCCTTTTCTTCTGTACTTGATTCCCCCGTCTCTGAATTTTGACATAGATTCCCATCCCCCTGCAGGATTAGTTTGAACCCTCCCCAAGTGCCCCCCACGTTCCCCCGCCCCTCCACCTCTCTTAAGGACATATGTCCCGGTCCCAACCAGGAGTAACTCGCCCAGTTTGTCAAGGTCACAGCTCCACCTGATCCGGTCCCATTACCAGCAATCTTAAACCAGGACCCAGATACCATGTTTTTAGACAAGTATCCATCCTATATATGCTGCTATTTACACTGAGACTAGCCCGTGACACTGGTGGGAATCCTGACATAATTAACTCTGAGGTCCGACCCTCATCTTTCCTCATCACTTCATATTTACTGTTGTTAGAACTGCATCATCTTTTACCTATGTGTGTACCACGACCAAGGCTGGTCAGCCTAACCCTCCAGACAATCCTTTAACTTCTCCGAAACAGCACCAGGGAGGATATTGATGGTGTCCATCTTTGTCATTTCAGTTCCCCTCCCATATCCTCCGTTCCTTCTCTGTCACAGCACTCTACTCCATTTTAGTATTTTCCACGAAATAAACTACATCCACAACGGCTGATCACAACTACATTACTGGCAATAAATATTTGGACATGTTTCCAGTTAACATTATATCATTTTGCAAAACTAAATTTTCGATCATAACTTCCTTAATTTTTGTGCATATCTTCGTTTCTTCTGCTCTTGTCTGAATTATTCCTGCTAGCGTGCTACTTTCTGCACATATTGTCTGCCATTGAAGGAATATTAAGAACCATTTTCTTTCAGGTTGTTACAAGTTTTGGAGTTCACCATTTCGTTCTTTGAGTATTGACCCGCAATTCGCCCAAAACAGTTGACCGAGTAGCTCATATCCCTCTCCTGATAAACATAATTTTTATTGTCACAAGTAGGCTTACTTTGCAATGAAGTTACCGTGAAAGTCCCCTGATCGCCACATTCTAGCGCCTATTCGGGTACACCGTGTGCTTCTTTGCTCCATGTCTGTTCATTGTGTGCTCCCGAAGCGGGCCACTTTAATGCATTTGTTTGTTTTTAATCATTCCTAAGCTTCACGCTTCACTCCCCACCTGAACCTTTTATGTTGAGAAAGTGCCTAACAGTTATTCTGGAATCGATCTCCATCCTTAGCTCCTTTCACGGAAAGGAAAAAAAAATCACATTTTCCACACAATACTCTGTCCTGTAATACTTCACCGAATATTGGCCGACAAGAATAGAGTTTTCTTTTAATGAAACGTTCTTGCGCTATCGGAATAACTTACTTATTTCACATTTCAACACATATCTCACGGATATTCATATCCAAACTGGACTCCAAAACCTTTTATTCTCATTCCATCAACTTTCTCCATGCTCACCACCTTTACCTGCTGATCAAACAACCCCCACATACCCCCAGAAGCAAGCTGGAAACCCACTGCTCCCCTACCTCTCCTTATATTTGGCACCTTCAGTACCCTGCCCTGCAGGGGCACGTCACTCCCTCCCATGTGACTCCTGCAGGTTCACTCTTTCGCAGTCCGCTTCTCATACAGTTCTGCCCGAATCCATCAGCACCTCTGCACGTCTTACCCCCATGGCATAGTCCAGGACCAACCCCTCATTTTCTGCTCTTTACTATCCTCTTTACTTTGCTCTTCCACTCTCCCACCGTCCACTCTCAACACTTTTGCAAAACATATATTCCCCGCCCATTCTATTAGTAAAGGTGCACACCTTTTTTGTCAGCGTGGATCTTGTATGTCTCTTTAGTTTGATTTAATTTATTATTCTCACATTTATTGGTATACAGTGAAAAGTGGCGACTCGTGCTTTCTCTGCAGGCAACGCACACCATGGCGAGGGAAGGAAGGAGAGACGACAGAATGTATTATTACAGTCTGAGCTAAGGTGTGGAGAAAATATCAGCTTAACACGAGGTAAGTGCATTCAAACGTCTGATGGCACCAGGGAAGAATTTGTTCTTGAATCGGTTCCTGACGGAAGAAGGAGGAAGAAAGTGTGTCCGCAGTTCTCGGGGTTTTTAATTATGCTGCTTGCCTTTCGAAGCACCGAGAATAGTGGACAGAGTGAATGGATGGGAGGCTGGTTTGAGTGACGCACTGGGCTATATTCACGACCTTTTGCAGTTTCCTGCGGTCTTAGGCAGAGCAGGAACCATACAAAGCTGGGATACAACAAGAAATAATGCTTTCTATGGTGCATCTGTGAACGTTGGTGAGAATCGTAGCTGACCTGCCAAAGTTCCTTAGGCTTCTGAGGCAGTAATGTCGTTGATGGACATTCATAGCGAAAGTGTCTGCATGGGTGGACCAGAACAGGTTGTTGATGACCTGGAGAGCGACAAACGTGAAGGTTTTCATCCTTTCTACTTCGTTGCCATTGATGGAGAAAGGGCCATGTTCTCCACGACTCTTCCTGAAGTTGATGACAATCTCCTTCGTTTTGTTGACATTGGGGGAGAGATTATTGTCGTCGCACCACTTCACCAGATACTCTATCTCATTCCTGTACTCTGTCCTATCTTTGTTTGAAATCCGACCCACTACCGTTTTTGTCATCAGCAAATTTGAAAATCGAGTTGGAGGGAAATTTGGCCATACAGTCACAGGTGTATAAGGAATATAGTAGGGGGCTGAGGACACTGCGTTGTGAGGCAGCGGTGTTGAGGATAACTGTGGAAGAGGTGTTGTTGTCTGTCCTTACTGATTCCAGTCTGCGGGTTCGGAACTTCAGGATCCAGTCGCACAGGGAGGAGCCGGGCCCAGCCTCGGGAGTTTGGAGGTCATGAATTGAATTATTTTGAATTTGAATTTCATTTGTAACAAGCGTGGCACTGCGTTACAACGAATAGCGCTGTTATATCTCAGAGCCAGGGAGCACGGTTCGATTCCGACCTTGGGTGACTGCCTGGGTGGTTTTCTCCCCATGTCTCCATGATTTTCATGGTGCAGCAGTTTCCTCCCAGAATGAAAAGATGTTCGAATTGGCCATGATAAATTATCCCTTATCGACCAGGGTTATGCAGATTAGGTTGCGGGAGGACGAGGTGTGGGGTATGCAGAGATTTCTCCTTCCTCACAGTCGGGATTGTATTATTTTCTATTTGTCGTTACTCTAGATATCCTATTCTCAGAACCCATGTCAAACAGGTCGAATAACTCAAGGCAAATAAGGCAGTTCGTGGAGTGAATGAAATGTTCGTCTAGCAGGTGGCAACCATGAGCAGCCAAATAGGAGGAGATGTCAGAAAAAATCAAAGGCATTCTCCCAAGTTCAGCAAATTCCAAACTGTTTCATGTCAGATTAAACTCTGATAAAGTATAGTCAACGATGTGAGGAACTCCGATACCGTCTTTCATTGCATCTGGTCCAATGGTGCTACATCTCAAACCTTCCACTTATGTACTGTCCCATTTTCCAGTGCTCACCACCATCTCTGCGCTCTCCTTCAATGCACCTTCACTCCGCCACTCAATTACTCTTTCTGTATCTTTACATCAAATTCAGTCGCTGGTTCCGCCCCTCACTCCTGCTCTCCATTTTCTGCTCCCTTTCCTGCCACCTTCTTTCAAAATAGATTAACCCAATCACCGATCCTTCTCAGTCTCGCTCGATCTCCCTCTATCCCAATCCATGTGCAAGAACACTTCTCGCTTTAAATTGTTACCTTTATGTTCTCTCACCCTCTCTCCTTCTCTTGGCTAAACACTACTCACAGTCTCTCTGTTCCCCTCTCTGCTTTCTCTCTTCCACATTTGATCCGGTTTGCCCGCTCACACCTCTCTCACTGCTTCAATCATCTTGTGCATTCTCACCTTCCCCCCACCCCCCGAGATATGCATCCTTCTCTCTGACGTCTCTGCTTTTCTGTTCTCTGGTAACCATTCCACTTTTCTATCTTGCAAATAATGTGCTTGGAAAAATCTTTCCGTGCACCAGCTTCACTTTCTTTCTCTTCATCTTCCTCAGCCAACGGACTTCCTTGATTACAAGTATTTTCCTAATCTCCCAGTGATTCGCAGCATTAAGTATCTCACCATTTCTACTTTCCTCTGAATGATACTCTCTTTCATTCTCTCTCACTCATTAACTTCTCTCTATCTCCCACACTCTCTCCGTCTCCCTCTCCAACCCCTCTCGCAAAATATATTCTTTATCCTTTACCGTTCCGTCAATCGCCAAAGGTTTCTCTTTCTCCCTGTCTTTACCTCTCATCCATATTTTTGAAAATGAAATGAAATGAAGATTGCTTAATGTCACAAGTAGGCTTCAAATGAAGTTACTGTGAAAAGCCCCCAGTCGCCACACTCCGACGCCTGTTCGGGGAGGCTGTTACGGAAATTGAACCGTGCTGCTGGCCTGCATTGGTCTGCTTTCAAAGCCAGAGATTTAGCCCAGTGCTAAACAGTCCCTGATGCAATTGCTAATGCCACTCGTGCACTATCTCTCAATCTCGCTGTGTTCTCTCTTTTCGCACACCAGAGGTCAACAACGAAATGTATACTGCTGCCATTCCCCTCGTTCCCACTGTTTTCCCATTCCCTCCCGGCCCATCCACACCGCATCCACATACATAGAGACTAACTTGTGCCATTGAGAGTTGTGCAGCGCCCCCAGCTATCGAGAGAATGTTCTTACTTCCTCTACACGAAGAGGAGTGGCGATCATCCGTCCATCACTCCCGTGAAGGCGAGAGATTCGGACAGCCACATGGCAAAGTATACATACCCCGATAACTTGTGAATTAAAGAATGTAAATTCTCCCTCATCCTGGACTATTCTGTTCAATACCTCAAGTGTTTAAAATACATTCAATATCTCAAACCTCAATATTGCTCACAGAGACAAAGATCCACAGAGAGCTTTCGAGAAATGAAGAGCATTTGTTTGAAATTGCAGCTGTTATTGCACAGTTGTAAGACAATACAGGATTTGGGCAAAAATATATCCAAACATGTACGTTTCCTAATGTAATGCATTATTTCATTGAAGCTCAGTATGGGATAGATCCTGCACCCCGATTTGTTGCATATCTTCCTTGTTTTACTCACGGAGTGGAAGATTCTTAAGTCAGTCCACATCAGGGGTCAGATAATGTTAATAGTAAGAAGTCTTACAACACCAGTTTAAAGTCTAACAGGTTTGTTTCAAATACGAGCTTTCGGAGCACTGCTCCTTCCTCTGGTGAATCTCATGTTGGACTTCAACCTGGGGTTACAAGACTTCTTACTGTGCTCACCCCAGTCCGTCGCCGGCATCTCCACATCAATGTTGTAATAAGCATTGATGCGTATTATTTAAAATGTCCAAGTAAAGGACGATTTACCACGGTTAATCCGCCACTATGCACATCTTGGGCTATGCGGTCACACCACGCAGACACGGGGCGAACGTGCAAACTCCACACGGGCAATAACCAGGGGCCGTGATCGAACTCAGTATCGAACACAGGCTGGGGTCGAACATTGAAAAAAAAGACACTTCCAAGTTAGAAGCATTGCCTCAGTTCTGAACATCTAAAAAAACATTATTTCCTCTGTCGTGAATGAAGAACAATGGAGCTATTCCTCAGACAGGAGCGTTTGTCACTTCAGGGCTTCTTATGGAGAGAGCCTAAAGTTCTACTCGTCCTGATGTTCAGCCCCTGGAGCACAATCTCCCTAGTGAACCTGCAACCCCGGCAAACTCCCTAAGGATTAGCATCTGCCAATTAGGCTGAGACTCAGTACGGAGGTAAATCAGGACAGCATTCCCTCTGGACTGATAGAAAGACTTTACATACCTCCTTCTGTGCCGAATGTCACACGGGACTATTCTCTTTTAGTACAAACATTTCCGTGTTTTGGAAAATCTGGGCTCTGAAACCTTGTCCAATCATCAGGGTGATGAATTTACAGGAAGAAATTCAGTTTTTCTGTGTTTTGTTTACTTTAGCGAAACCAGTACGGCATAAGCAGCTACAGGCCATGGGCTGGGTAAAAATATATTTCGGTATGTGAGAGATAGGGCACGAGAAGCACAGAGAAATAAATGAAATATGGAGAAGACAATAAAATAAAACAAAAAAGGCAAATTGAGACAGACTTGCATTTATTTTATCTTTTTAATGTACAGTGCCCATTTTTTTTTAAATTAAGGGGCAATTCAGCATGGCCACTCCACCAAGCCTCCACATCTTTAGGTTCTGGGGGCGAAACACACGGACAGTGTACAAAAAAATTGTAAACAAATCAGGCGGTCCAGAGGCGCTTCACAGAACAATAATATCAGCATGTTATGATGGGCACTCCCATTTGCAATGTAAATAAACGTGTCAGATCATTTATCTGCAGCAAGTTCTTTCAAACAACTATATTGCAAAACCAGCTGATCTGGTTGTAGTTTGAAGGAGCTCCCTCATCGTCGCTCACTCCCCCACCCACTGTCACTGTAATTCCACCTCACCTTTGGACAGTAAGGGACAATTTATCATGGCCAATCCACCGAACTTCACATCTGTGTGAGGAAACAGTAGCTCCCGGAGGAAACTACTCGGATAGAACGTGCAAACTTCACTCAGAGAGTTCCCCGAGTCTGGAATCGATCCCGGGTTCGGGAGGTTGAGAGGCAGTAATGCTAACAACTGTGCGTGCAAACTAAAACGTTCACACTTCCGTGGTCCATATCACTCTATTCCCATCCCATTCATGTATTTGTCAAGATGCCCCTTTAACGTCACAATCGTCCCTGCTTCTACCACCTCCCCCGGCAGCGAGTTCAAGGCACCCACTGCACTTTGTGTCGCACAGGCACCTCGTACATCACCTCTAACTCTTGCGCCTCGCAATTTAAACCTATGCTACCTTAGTAAGTGACCCCTCTACCCGGGAAAAAAGTCTCTGACTCTCCACTCTGTCTATGCAATATAATTTTGTCGACCTCTATCAGGTCGCCCCTCAACCTCCTTTGTTTCAGTAAGAACAAACAAAGTTTATTCAATCTCTCCTCATAGCTAATCTCCTCCATACCAAGCAACATCCTGGTAAATTCCTTCTGCACCCTCTAGAAAGCCTCCTGGTAATTTAGAGACGAGAATTGGACACTATACTCCAAGTGTGCTCTGCCGAAGATTCTATAAAGTTGCAACATGACTTGCCAATTTCTATACTCAATGCCCTGGCCAATGAAGGCAAGCATGCTGTATGCCTTCTTGACTACCTTCTCCACCTGCGTTTCCCTTTCAGTGACCTGTGGACCTGTACACCAAGATCACCCTGACTGTCAATACTCTTGAGGGTTTTACTATTCATTATACATTCCTACCTGTATTAGACATTTCAAAATGCATTACCTCACATTTGTCCTGATTAAACTCCATCTCACATCTCTCCGCCCAAGTCTCCAAGCCATCTAAATCCGGCTATATCATCTGATAGTCCTCATCGCATTCCGCAATTCCACCAACCTTGTGTCGTCCGCAAACATACTATTCAGACCAGTTACATTTTCCTCCAAATCATTTATAAATATGACGAACAGCAAATGTCTCATCACTGATCAATGCCACACACCAATAGTCACAGCCCTTCAATGGAAAACGCAGCCTAAAATTGCTGCTCTCTGCCTTCTATGACATACGCAGATGTGCATCCATCTTGCCAGCTCACCTCAGATACCGTGTGACCACTTGTACCTTGTCAAAGGCCTTAATTAAGTCCATGTAGACAACATCCAGTGCCCTTCCTGCATCAATCATCTTTGTGAACTCCTCGAAAAACTCTATCAAATTAGTTAGTGACGACCTCCGTTCCACAAAATAGTCCTGCTTCTCCATAATACGAACACTTACTTCCAAATGGGAGTAGATCCTGTCTCGAAGAATTCTCTCCAGTAATTTCCCAACCACTCACGTAAGGCTCACCGGCCTGTAGTTCCCTGGATTATCCTTGCTACCCTTCTGAAGCAAAGGAACAACATTGGCTATTCTTCAGTCCTCCAGGACAGCACCTGAAGACAGTGAGGATTCTGTCAAGGCCTCAGCAATTTTCCCTCTAGCCTCCTTCAGTATTCTTTTGTACATCCCACCAGGCCATGAGGACTTATACTCACTAATATTTTTCAAGGCGCCCAACACCTCGTCTTTATGGATCTCAGTGTGACCCAGGCTATCTACACACCCTTCTCCAGACTCAACATCCACCAATTCCTTCCGTTTGGTGAATACAGATGCAAAATATTCATTTATTACCTCGTCCATTTCATCTGGAACCACATACAGATTTCCTCCCCTCTCCTTCAGAGGGCCCACTCTTTCCCTGTCTACCCACTGGCTTTCTTATGTACGTATAAAAAGCCATGGGATATACCTGAACTCTCTTTGCCAATGACTTTTCGTGAGCCCTTTGAGCCCTCCCGACTCCTTGCTTATGTTCCTTTCTACTTTCCTTATATTCCACACGGGCTTCGGCTGTTCCCAGTCTTCTAGCGCTGACAAACGCCTCCCTTTTTCCTTTTGACGAAGCCTACAATGTCTATCGTTATCCAATGTTCCAGGAATCTACCATATTTAATCTTCTGCCTCAGAGGAACATACCGGGCCTGAATTCTTTTCAACTGACATTTTAATGCCTCCAATGACAGGTGTTGATTTACCCTCAAACATCCGCTCCCAATCTATATTCTTCAGTTCTCGCCTAATATTGTTATAATTAGCCGGCCCTCAATTTAGCACATTCGCTCTAGGATCACTATTATCCTAGTCCACCAGCACTATAAAACTTACTGAATTGTGGTCACTGTGACTGAAATGCTCCCCGACTGAAACGTCTAGCACCTGGCCTAGCTCATTCCCCAATACCTGGTCCAGTACAGCCCTTTCCCTCGTTGGACTATCTACATATTGTTTGAAGAAGCCCTCCTGGATGCTCCTTACAAATCTTGCCCCGTCCAAGCCCCGAGCGGAAAGTGAGTCCCAGTCAATATTGGGGAAGTGAAAGTCTTCTATCAGAACAACGCTGTTTCTTTTACTGCAAAATCTGTCGGCCTGTCAGCTCCTCTATCTCCCGCTAGCTGTTGGGAGGACTTCAGTAAACCGTCAACATACTGACTACACCCTTCTTATTCCTGATCTCTACCCATATAGCCTCGCTGCCCTCAGAGGTGTCCTCCCGCAGTACAGCTGTGCTTTTCTCACTAACAAGTAGAGCAACTCCTCCACCCTATTTCCACCCCCCTCTGTCCCGGCTGAAACATTTGAATTCCGGAACGTTTAGCTGTCAATCCTGTCCTTCCCTCAACCAGGTCTCTGTAATGGCAACAACATCATTGTTCGAAGTACTAATCTAAGCTGTAAGTTCATCTGCCTTACCTGTTTCCCTCTTGCATTAAAAGATATACACTTCAGCCCACCAGTCCCGCTGTTTTCAGCAACATTTCCCTGTCTGCTCTTCCTGAGAGCCATACTGACACTATTCCCTAGTTCGCCATCAGTTTTTCACCTTCTGAGCTATTGCTCTGTTCCCCACCCCCTGCCATACTAGTTTAATATCCTCCTTTCAATATCCGCACTTCAAAAATTCCCCCCTCTCAAAGTTTGCCTTCGTGACTCTGCCCTCTCTCTTTCCACCCCGTGCTGGCACTTCGTTCCCCCCTCCGCCAATGCTAGTTGGAATCAGGCTGGTTTAGCACAGGGCTAAATAACTGGCTTCTAAAGCAGGCCAATGGAGGCCAGCAGCGCGGGTTCAATTCCCGTATTAGCCTCCCCGAACAGGCGCTTGAATGCTCGCGGTTTTTCACAGTAACGTCATTTGAAGCCTACTTGTGACAATACGCGAGTTTCATTTCATTTCATTTTCATTTCATGTCCCCTGAAGAGTCACGTTCCTTCAATCCCCTCCTGATTGCATCCACTCACCTGGCTGCTCCACACTCCTTCCCTAACCTCACTTTTCTTGAGATACTGAGTGATTCCCGCACCGCCCAAACACACCACAACCCTTTGAGTGGAAATCCTATAATCTATTCTGGGTGCATATTGATGTGTGGCAAGGACGCGGCGACATTTATGAGAATTCCTCTTGGCGGTGAGAGCTGTTGACGGGCTTTCCTCACCGGGAACGAAAACTCTCTTTGCACCATCCAATCTGAAAATTAAAGATGGACATTGATTATAGAAAAGCAAAGAATTGTTAAAAAATAGACACAGCAAGATCCCAGGACTCCATTCTTAATCGCTGACATTCACATTGCTCGTTTCGCAAAACCAATTGTATGACATGACGCCACTCTGCCAAAAATGTAAAAAGAGGGGGCTTTTTTTACTTAAACTATAAATTACCAGATGGTGATGTACTTCAAAGGGTTGCATACAACGGAAGCCTGGAGGGCCACTGACAGATCTGGGTCTCTCACGCTCGTGTTTCATCTGCTACCTCCGAATGTTTTACTGCCTAATTAGAAAGAAAGGCACAAACACTAATGAATACGCCTCGGGTTCACTTCCCACTCGCCCATTACTATAAGTGCCCCCCCCCCCACCCATAACTCTTGCCCTGCGGTATATGCCTATCCCTTTCCATCGCTGAAGTAAACGTCGCCGAATTGTGGTCACTGTCACCAAAGTGCTCATACCTCCAAATCTGACACCTGGCCTGGTTCATTACCCAGTACCAAATCAAATGTGGCCTCCCCTCTTGTTGGCCTATTTACATTACTGTGTCAGAAAACCCTCCTGCACACATTGTACAGAACCTGATCCATCTAAAGTACTAGAACAATAGCGTTTCCAGTCAATATGTTGAAAATTACGTCACCCATTGCAACTACCGCGTTCCTCTCGCTCCGATCCAGAATCGTCTTTGCAATCCTTTCCTCTATATCTCTGGAACTTTTCGGAGGCCGATAGAAAAATCCCAACTGAGTGACCTGTCCTTTCCTGTTTCTAACCTCAGCCCATACTAACTCAGCAGACGAGTCCTCGTCAAACGTCGTTTCTGCCACCTTAATACTTTCCTTGACTAACAATGCCACACACAAAGCATGTTTGCCATTTCCGTATTTTAGTTGACCAACGTACCATGAACTGTTAACAAGGGACGACCTTCCATGTGGCCACTCTCCTTTTCAAAATTTAATTGCAAAAGCTCCCTGTGATGATTTTAATATTCCTTGCGAGTTTATTGGCATGCTCCACTGATTTGTGTTTTACTTTTGATTTGTCACTATTTACAGCTGTGACAATCTTGCATCCATATTTCTGTCATGGAATGCGTGTTGTGACCCACAAGTAAAATTTGTGGTTGGAATCATTTAATCTCTTTTCATACCCTCACCCCTCATCTGGCATTATTCCTGTAGACAGTGAGGACATGAAGATCAAAGCCAAAGGCTCTGAATCGCATTCTTCGCCTCCCAAAGAATCCAAGGATATATCTCATCAGGCCCATGGGACATTTCTATCCTCAGGCTTCTCAAAATTTCTAACACATCATCCTGCCGAATATCTACCTCCTTCAGCCTACCAGCCTGTATCGCACTATCCTCCTCAACAACATGGCCCCACTCCTTTGTAAGACTGAATAATTCATTTAGGGCCTCTTCTCTCTCTTCAGAATCCATGGACACGGTCCCACTACTGTCCTTGACCGGCCCTAACTTCACCTTGGCATTCTTTTATTCCTCACAGATGTGTAAAAGTCCTTGGGGTTTTCTTTGATCCTACCCGCCAAGGACTTCTCATGCCCCATCCTAGCGCTCCTACGCCCTTTCTTGAGCTCCTTCCGAGCTATCTTGTATCCCTGAAATGCCCTAACTGAACCTTTTTTTCTCATCCTTACATAAGCCTCTTCTTCCCCTTGACAAGACATGCAACCTCTTTTCTAAACCATGGTTCCATCACTCGACTATTTCCTCCCTGCCTGACAGCGACATACATATCAAGGACATGCAGTATTTGCTCCTTGAACAAGCTCCACCTCTCAATTGTGCATATCGCTGACAGTTACTGTTTCCAACTTATGCTCCTCAATTCTTGCCGAATCGCATCATAATTACCCCTCCTCCAGTTATAAAACTTGTCCTGCCGTATGTTCCTATCCCTCTCTATTGTTATCGTGAAAGTCACCGAATTGTGGTCACTGTCTCCAAAGTGCTCTCCCACAACCAAATCTAACACTTGGCCCGATTCATTACCCAGTACCAAATCCAATGTGGCCCCCGCCTCTTGTCAGTCTATCCACATATTGTGTGAGGAAACCCTCCTGCACACACTGGATAAAAACAGCCCCATCCAATTTATCGAATTATCGTGGTTCCAATCAATATTTGGAAAGTTAAAGTCACCCATGACAACTACCCTGTGACTACCGCACCTATCCAAAATCTGCATTGCGATATTTTCATCCACGTTTGTTTTACTGTTTGGGGGCCTGTCGAAAACTCCAGACAAAGTGACCGCTCCTTTCCTATTTCTAACTTCAGCCCATATTACCGCAGTAGGACAGATCCCCTTCGAACTGCCATTCTGCAGAAATTATACCATCTTTGATTAACAATGCTACTCCTCCACCTCTTTTGCCACCCTCCCTCCATCTTACTGACACATGTAAACAGCACAATCTCCAAGAACCATTCCCGCCCCTGTCCCATCCACGTCTCCGTAATGGCCACAACATCGTAGTCCCAGGTACCAATTCATGCTTCAAGCTCACCGATCTTATTCCTGATAAAACTAGGATACTTAGTTCCCGAAAGATGCACAGGTATTTAAGTCATACGGTGATATGGGCACGTCATCACTGAAAGACGAGTCATGCATGTAGGCCGGCTGGGGAAATAGGAGACACAGTTATATAATAATAACGTAATAGCTTGTTTTCACATTTAGGCTTCAAAAAAGCCGCATGCGGACAGCTGTTCTGGGAGACCGGTATAGGAATTGAACCCACGTGGCTGGCATTATTCTGCGTTATTAGCTAGCTGCTTAACACGCTGTGCTAAACCAGCCACTAACGTGGGCTATCTAAACACACTAGCTTTTTGATTTGGAGGTACAGCTCCAGCACAGGCATTAAGATAACCTTGCTGGGGAACGAGTAGAACCAGTTACAGACTGTGGATATATTTCCAAGCCAGGGTGGTGAGTGATTTGGAGGGAATCAAAAGGTAGAGGTTTCCTAGATATCTCCTGATTCAACAATGTTTCCTAGATATGCTCCTGATTCAATAATGTTTCCTCTATCTCTGGCATTTTGAACTCTTCCACTCCTGTAAGTACTGCAACAAAGCCATTCTAAACCATGTTTGTCATTTAATTATCTTAATTGACAAATGCATCATTAATTGTTAGCAAAGGTCGACCTTCCGTGTGCCACTGTCCTTTTCATCATTAATTGCAAAAGCTCCCTGTGACGGTATTAATATTCCATGCGAGTTTATTTTCATGCTCCATTTATTTGTATTTTACTCTTGTTGTGTCACCATGCACAACTGCGACCATTTTGCATCCAGGTTTCTGTCATGGCTCCCACCTTGTATCCCGCAAGTTATATTTGGGGCTGGAGTCTTTCAATGTATTCTTCATACTCTGGATGTATGTACAAACAATATTAATAATGCCGTAAGCTAGACATGGCCATTCTGCTCTAATTTTATTTTACCCAACCGTTAATTCTTCCTATTTCAGTGACTTATTCACGTTTCGGTACAGACACTAACCCGGGAAACCGGGAATGGAAGATATAGATCCGGAATAAGAGGCAGCCACTAAATTCTATAAATGTTATTTATTTCAGGCGATGATGGATATTCTGAATTCTCCACCACAAAACGCTGTTAATTTTTCGCATAGAGGATCTTATCTTTAACAGACTGATTCTATGACGGTGGCTATTGTGTCAACTTGCAAATATTGCCTTCAGATTTGAATAATTTGCAAGTGTTTCTGCTAATCTTCTGAGTGCATTTACATATTGGACATTAATCCTTGGTGTGAGAGAGGCTGAGTAAGTTTTAATATCTTGATGAAGTATATTTTGTCGACCAGTTTTCTATTAAAACCTAGAGGAAACTATGTTACCAAAGCTACGAAATAATTGAAGATAAATATAATACACTTTGAAAAATACACAACCAGTGGTCTTGAAGGCACTGAAATGGAAGGTGTATCAGTAAAAGAGCTAGCGGCGAAGCTTGGCCACACAGTTACATAATACACATCATGTATGTAACCACGCTGGGACCGAGGAATCATGGTTATAAATTAAAACCATGTCTGCCAGTTAGCTGGTGAACTGGTCGACACAGAAACAGAATGGGTATCATGTTTCGAATACACAGTGCAGAAGATGGCACAAATCATCGTAAATGACTATGATTTAGTGGCCATTACTGAAACATGGTTAAAGGATGGTCACGACTGGGAATTAAATATCCGAGGTTATTAAACTATTCGGAAGGACAGAGTGGATGGTAAGGGAGGTGGTGTTGCTCTGTTATTTAAGGATGACATCCGGGCAATAGTAAGGGATGACATCGATGCTATGGATCATAAAGTTGAATCCATTTGGGTGGAAATCAGGAATAGTAAGGCGAAAAAGTCACTGATAGGAGTAGTCTATCGGCCACCAAATAGTAACGTTATGGTGGGGCAGGCAATAAACAAAGAAATAACTGATGCATGTAGAAATGGTACAGCAGTTATCATGGGGGATTTTAATCTACATGTCGATTGGTTTAACCAGCTCGGTCAAGGCAACCTTGAGGAGGAGTTTATAGAATGTATCCGTGATAGTTTCCTAGAACAGCCTGTGATGGAACCTACGAGGGAACAAGCGGTCCAAGATCTTGTCCTGTGTAATGAGACAGGATTGATTCATGATCTCATAGTTAGGGATCCTCTCGGAAGGAGCGATTTTTCACAGTGCTCAGCAAAGGTTTATACCAACAAAAAAGAAGGACGGTAGGAAGAGGGAAAATCGACCGTGGATATCTGAGGAAATAAGGGAGAGTATCAAATTGAAGGAAAATGCATATAATGTGGCAAAGATTGCTGGGAGATTAGAGGAGTGGGAAATATTTAGGGGGCAACAGAAAGCTACTAAAAAAGCTATAAAGAAGAGTAAGATAGAGTATGAGAGTAAACTTGCTTAGAATATAAATACAGACAGTAAAAGTTTTTAAAAATATATAAAACAAAAAAGAGTGGCTAAGATAAATATTGGTCCTTTAGAGGATGAGATGGGAGTTTTAATAATGGGAAATGAGGAAATGGCTGAGGAACTGAACAGGTTTTTTGGGTCGGTCTTCACAGTGGAAGACACAAATAACATGCCAGCGACTGATAGAAATGAGGCTATGACAGGTGAGGACCTTGAGAGGATTGTTATCACTAAGGAGGTAGTGATGGGCAAGCTAATGGGGCTAAAGGTAGACAAGTCTCCTGGCCCTGATGGAATGCATCCCAGAGTGCTAAAAGAGATGGCTAGGGAAATTGCAGATGCACTAGTGATAATTTACCGAAATTCACTAGACTCTGGGGTGGTCCCGGTGGATTGGAAATTAGCAAACGTAACACCACTGTTTAAAAAAGGATGTAGGCAGAAAGCAGGAAATTATAGCCCAGTGAGATTAACGTCGGTAGTAGGGAAGATGCTGGAATATATCATCAAGGAAGAAATAGCGAGGCATCTGGATAGAAATTGTCCCATTGGGCAGACGCACCATGGGTTCATAAAGGGCAGATTATTCCTAACTAATTTAGTGGAATTTTTTGAGGACATGACCAGTGCAATATATAACGGGGAGCCGATGGATGTGGTATATCTGGATTTCCAGAAAGCCTTTGACAAGGTGCCACACAAAAGGTTGCTGCATAAGATAAAGATGCATGGCATTAAGGGTAAAGTAGTAGCATGGTTAGAGGATTAGTTAATTAATAGAAAGCAAAGAGTGGGGATTAATGGGTGTTTCTCTGGTTGGCAATCAGTAGCTAGTCGTGTCCCTCAGGGATCCGTGTTGGGCCCACAATTGTTTACAATTTACACAGATGATTTGGAGTTGGGGACAAAGGGCAATGTATCCAAGTTTGCAGATGACACTAAGATGAGCGGTAAGGCGAAAAGTGCAGAGGATACTGGAAGTCTGCAGAGGGATTTGGATAGATTAAGTGAATGGGATAGGGTCTGGCAGATGGAATACAATGTTGACAAATGTGAGGTTATCCATTTTTGTGGGGATAACAGAAAACGGGATTATTATTTAAACGATAAAATATTAAAGCATGCTGCTGTGCAGAGAGACTTGGGTGTGCGAGTGCATGAGTCACAGAAGGTTGGTTTACAGGTGCAACAGGTGATTAAGAAGGCAAATGGAATTTTGTCCTTCATTGCTAGAGGGATGGAGTTTAAGACTAGGGAGGTTATGTTGCAATTGTATGAGGTGTTAGTGAGGCCACACCTGGAGTATTGTGTTCAGTTTTGTTCTCCTTTCTTGAGAAAGGACGTACTGGCTCTGGAGGGTGTGCAGAGGAGATTCACTAGGTTAATTCCAGAGCTGAAGGAGTTGGATTAGGAGGAGAGGTTGAGTAGACTGGGACTGTACTCATTGGAATTTAGAAGGATGAGGGGGGATCTTAAAGAAACATTTAAAATTATGAAGGGAATAGATTGCATAGATACGGGCAGGTTGTTTCCACTGGCGGGTGAAAGCAGAACGAGGGGACTTAGCCTGAAAGTAAGGGGAAGTAGATTTAGGACTGAGTTTAGGAGGAACCTCTTCACCCAAAGGGTTTTGAATCTATGGAATTCCTTGCCCTGTGAAGCAGCTGAGGCTCCTTCATTCCATGTTTTTAAGGTAAAGATAGATATTTTTCTGATGAATAAAGGGATTAAGGGTTAGATTTTTCGGGCCAGAAAGTGGAGCTGAGTCCACAAAAGATCAGCCATGATGTCATTGAATGGCGGAGCAGGCTCGAGGGCCAGATGGCCTACTCCTGCTCCTAATTCTTATGTTCTTATGTTCTTATTTGGTGCATCGACTCTGCACCGAGCCACTTAAGCCCTCACGTCCACTATATCCCCGACACCGAACAACCCCTCCTACCGGTTTTTTGTCACAAAGGGCAATTTATCATAGCCAATCCACTTAACCTGCACGTCTTTGGACTGTTGGAGGAAACCGGAGCATCCGAAGAAAACCCATGCAGACACGGAGAGAACATGCAGACTCCGCACAGACACTGAACAAGCGGGGAATCGATCCTGGGACTCTGGCGCTGTGAAGCCACAGTACTGTCCACTTGTGCTGCCGTGCTACCCAAAGCAGCATGTATGTAAGATCTGTGGAAATGATGGACCAACGTCATGAATAAGGCTGATCAACAGCAGCATTAATATTGACAAGTCGTCCTTCATTTCCATGGAACCGCTGTAACGCCGCACTTCAAATGAAATGAAAATCAACTATTATCTCAAGTAGGTTTCAAATGAAGCACTGCGAAAAGCACGTGTACGTCACATTCCGGTGCATGCGTGGGGAGCCTAGTACGGAAATTAAACCCATGGTGCTTGCCAGGTTTTACTTTATAAACCTGATGCTTAGCCGTTTGTGTTAAATCAGTCCCCTGACTTCGAGTCTACTACACAATTCTGGTCGCCATATTACCAGGATGACGTGGACGCTTTGCAGACTGGGAAGAAGACGGTTTTCAGGATGTTCCTTGGTCAGCAGGATGTTAGTCTTGTGGAGAAGATGAATCAACGGACTTTTTGCATTCGAACCCCGGAGGTTGAGGGGTGAACTGATAGAGGTCGACAGGATCATGAAGGGAATGGATAGACTGGGTACAAGTGTTATGGGGAGAAGGCAGGAGAATGGGGATGAGGAATTATCAATCATGATTGAATGGCGCAGCAGACTCTATGGGCCGAGTGGCGTAATTCTGCTCCGATGTCTTGTGGTCTTACGATCTTATGGATCGGCAGGCACTCGATCCCAAGGTGGGGTCTGTCACCAGGGGTCATACGTTTGTGGGCAGTGGAGAAAAGTTTAGAGGAGATGTGTTTGGCAGATTTATTACACACAAGGTGGTGAGTGCCTGGAGCACATTACCAGGGGAGGTTGTAGATTATGAGAGGCATAGACAGTGGGGACTGGGGTTTATGGAGAAGGCAGGAGAATGGGGATGAGAAAATATCAACCATGATTGAATGGCGGAGCAGACTCTCTGGGTCCAATGGCCTTATTTTGCTCCGATGTCTTATGGTCTTATGCAGTTTTCTTCAAACATTTTTTCCGGGGACCCAACCCAGCCTACCTTCGCGACCCACGCCGGCCGACCTTCGTGACGCATGCCGGCCGACCTCCATGACCCACCATTTTCTGTTACCTTGTTTGCTGCTTCTAAATATGGAAGAAATTGTTTTGTTTCACTCTGGCACTCGTACACGCTCCTTCAATGGAAACTGTTTGATGAAGATGAAGACTTCCTGTGTCGGAAGTATGGAGTCTCCATCTGTTAGAAGTTCTGAATTTTGTTCCATTGAAGATTTATCCCCGCCCCGAACGTTTAAAAATAAATAAATAAAATGAGAACAACAAATTAAAAAATGAATGAAACACCCCGAACTTGGAAAAACAAATCAAATGAATAAAACAAATGAAAAAAAAATCGAATGAATAAAATAAATGAAAAAAATGAATAAACCCCCCCTCCGGAACTTGTAAAGCAAATAAAAGGAATAAAATATTTTTAATAAATAAATTAAATGAATGAAATAAATGAATAAATGAATACAAATCACGGCAGAACTTGTAAAACAAAAAGCTGCAACCGTTAAAAAAAATAGCGGCCGCACTGCGCATGCGTGCCCGATTATTAACGCGCATGCGCACTGCGGCGGAATGGTTTTTTACATGAGCATGCGTGCCGATCATCGTGCAACCATGCGTAATGCAGCTGATTTTTTTTACATGTCACTTTTTTTTACATTGCAGCCGGCGTTATGAAAAGCTGGCTGCTGCGCAGAGATTTGCGCGAGCGGG
The DNA here is from genome assembly GCF_902713615.1 of Scyliorhinus canicula. NCBI lineage: Eukaryota > Metazoa > Chordata > Chondrichthyes > Carcharhiniformes > Scyliorhinidae > Scyliorhinus > Scyliorhinus canicula. The sequence continues at coordinate 124,437 of NW_024055730.1, forward strand.
AGCGCCGCGGACAACATCTCCCCGACCCACCTGCGGGTCGCGTCCCCGACTTTGCAGAACACTGCTCTCAGCACAACTTCATTTGGCAGGGAGAGGCTGTCAGCAAGAGAAACACACCATGTGAAACACTGGCGAGGTATACTCGTGTTCCACTTCATATTTAGCTCACAGGGCTAATCGCTGGCTTTGAAAGCAGATCAAGACAAGCCAGCAGCACGGTTCGATTCCCGTAACAGCCGTCCCGAACAGGCGCCGGAATGTGGCGACTAGGGGCTTTTCACAGGAACTTCATTTGAAGCTGACTTGTGACAATAAGCGATTTTCATTTCATATTGTTCAGTTAAACCGCCGTGTGGATTTGGCTTTGCTTAAGGCGACATTCATGGAAGTAAGGCAGCAATAAGGAAAACAGTTTCCAATGATATCACGAGGAAGCAGACACGCCCGCTCGTGTGATTATAAATGAAGCAACACTCCGTGATTTGATGGAGAAGAAATCTATACCATCATTGTGACCGTGACTCTGACAGACCCCAGCGAAGACGCAGAAAGGGCTGCTCTTGGTGCTTGTACCTCTAGTGCTGACTCAGCACAATCCTACTGGAGCTCGAACCATTAATATGCAAATCCGTAAGAATCTCTAACTTTCTACAAAACGAAAGAAGCTGGTGACCATGTAGATTAATTTTAAATCGAGTTTGAGTGTAATGGTTTGATTGGCTAAGTGTATGGTTATGAGATTCTAAAACATACTGACGATTTCATTATAGAACATAGAACAGTACAGCACAGAACAGTACAGCACAGAACAGGCCCTTCGGCCCTCAATGTTGTGCCGAGCCATGATCACCCTACTCAAACCCACGTATCCACCCTATACCCGTAACCCAACAACCCCCCCCTTAACCTTACTTTTATTAGGATACTACGGGCAATTTAGCATGGCCAATCCACCTAACCCGCACATCTTTGGACTGTCGGGGGAAACCGGAGCACCCGGAGGAAACCCACGCACACAGGGGGAGGACGTGCAGACTCCACACAGACAGTGACCCAGCTGGGAATCGAACCTGGGACCCTGGAGCTGTGAAGCATTTATGCTAACCACCATGCTACCCTGCTGCCCCAAACCATCTCCTTTTGTAAATCCCTAGTGGTTTAGTCACTATCTGAGTGGTTCGAGGGGCTTGTTGGCTTTGACAGCTGATCCCCAAAGCCAGCAATGAAAATACAAATTACTGGTGGAGCACGTTGGTGGGTCTTAATCGGTTCATTGATCCGGATAGCAAATTCCGTAATTATCCTCATTGCAGAATTCACAGTTGTTACTCCAGATCACTGACACCTGCTCCAGATTTTGTGAGTGTGGACTGTGTGTGAGAGCAGGATTAGGATCTCGTTTTAACGCTTGCTCCCCACACTCATTGGCCAGAATCTGAGGTGAAAATAGGAAATCGGAAGCAAGAGTGGAGGTTGTATGGGGACGGTCCCCACAAGGAAGTTGCCATTTCATTATGAGTCGTGGTATAGTTACAAAACCAATAATCCCGAGAACCGGGGTTCTAATTCTACCATGGCAGACCATGGGAATAGAAACCCATCAACATCATAAAATAATTATCGTTCGTCAGAAACAAGCATCCTGTTTACTCCTGTCCTGAGCCACACTGACCTTCCCGAGACTCCGGACCAACTGGAATGGCCGGGCATGGCCCTCAGAAACTACGAAGTTCAAGGGATGGGAAACAAATACTGGTCGTGCAAGCGATGCCCACCACACAGAAACATAAAACAAAACAAATACCAAAGAGAACTGAGTAAAATCGAGTCAACCCAATACATTGAACTGGATTAACAATGCCCCTTTTTTAAAGTTATGGTTTGTGAGAAGATGGATTATGCAGATGCGACGAGGGGTTAATTGATTCCTTGTCAATAACTGGGGGCCGGTCTCTGTCTCAGTTGAGAATTAAATTGATGTCTGTGGGTTGCGGTCACAGTCCATTAAATGGAGCTCAGCACTGCGGGAATGCTCCGCTGTGGGTTGTGAACCACTCCAGAGCATGGAGCACAGCACAGCGGGAGTGCTCCACTATTGTATATTGATGCTCCAGTCCTATACATGGAGCTCAGCACTGCGGGAGTGCTCAACTATTGTATATTGATGTTCCATTCCTGTACATGGACCTCAGCACTGCGGGAGCTCTGCATCGTTGTGCTTTCATGTCCGCGTGACCAGAAACTTTACATCTGACAAATCTAATTGGCTACTTTGTGGGAGTTTCTGTGAAATGATTGGCCGCACTGTTTCAGAGCAAACGTTGTTCGACATTGTAAAAACATCTCCCCCTCGCCCCTCTTATCGTTTGTGCTTCTCCGGCTGATCGGAAAATTTCCAACTAAATATAATTTCCATCCTCTGTCCTCCTTGATATTGGAGGTATCTGTCTCCATCCTCTGACAACGCGCGGAGTTTCACTGCAGTTCAGAGAGAAAATCTAACAGGGCAGTAATTATAACAGAAGGAGGGACTGGGCTTTGAAAGCAGACCAAGGCAGGCCAGCGCACGGTTCGATTCCCGTAACAGCCTACCAGAACAGGCGCCGGAATGTGGCGACTATGGGCTTTTCACAGTAATTTCATTTGAAGCCTACTTGCGACAACAAGCGATTTTCATTTCATTTCATTTTTCATGTGTACACAGCAGAGGGTTGGAACGGTGGGACACTGTGCAGGCAGGGTGGGAGAGGGGATAGAATATGTAAAGGGCAGAGAGTGAGAGGGGGAGGAGAGCGGGGACGGTGTCTGTATAGATTAGAGACATGAGGAATGGTGTGTCTCTCCAGGGCAGGGAGTGGGGGAACGGACGGATTATGTACTTGTCACGGAGTTCGAGAGACGGAGGGAGGGAAGGAGTCGAGGCACATCAAAGAGTGGGAGGTACAGAGTCTGTACCTGGCAGGCAGTGGAAGGGAAGGAATGAGTGAGTCAGAACAAGTCATATAGTGGGAGGGAGGTGAGTCTGTCCGCAACAGGGAGTGGGGGGAGCGACAGATTATGTACAGGACAGGTAGTGGAAGAGAGGGCGGAAGTCAGTACAGACCAGAGGATGGGTGGAGGGAGGGAGTTTGTGCAACGCATGGAGTGTGAGACTGACATAAGTGGAATATTATATATATTAAATCTAATCATACTGGCACGGCGGCACAGTGGTTGACACTGTAGATTCACAGCACCACGCTCACAGGTTCGAATACCGGCTTGGGTCACTGTCTGTGCGGCATCTGCACGTTCCCCCTTATATGCGATTTCCCCCAACAAGTCCCGAAATACATGCTATTAGGTAATCTGGACATTCTAAATTCTCCCTCCTCTGTCCGAACAGCCGCCGAAGCGTGGCGACTGGGGGCTATTCACAGTAACGTCATTGATGTGTTAATCTAAACCTACTTGTGACAATAAGATTATTTTTAAAAAACGATATATACATATATATAATAACGTGTTGTGCGGAGTCTCTTCCTGCCACACTGACAGCCTCTGCGTTATGTTTTCTCATTGTTCACCCTGAGACTGCAGAACCAACAATTATCCCCTTCTCCATGTTGTCTTTTACTTTTATTGACAGATCATTACATGTTGGAGATTAATGCCAGAGATGGTGGACTGCCCATCGCAGATAAGATGGCATCTGACGTTCTCGTAGCCAGAAACGGGGATGGGTCAAAATCTTAGTGAAGGTAAAGGTGAATGATCCAGTGAGGGATTGCCATCAGCACGACATCGCCATGTTCTCACTTAATGGAAGCTGCTTTCCTGATCCACTAGCTCACTGATTACTTCACTGCTCGAACAGCTGACCTTATATTACTGCTTTCTGAATAATGGCTTGCAGTCAGAAATAAAACTTATTACATTGACCACTGCTTCATGTCTTGTTGATATTGGGATCAGGATGTCTGTAGAGAAGTTGCCCGGGTGGGATTGAGGCCGGGCACAGATGTTTAAGTTCCAGATAAAGGGAAGGGGAAGGGGGGTCAGTGCAGGGATAATGGACTGAGATAAGACAAGAGACCCTCAGCATCAGCTCTCCGACTATTTACAGTCGAAGATATTTCTGTCGAGAGCAAGCTGAAGGTCTGAAGTGAGAGTTGAAGGTAACCGTAAACCTAGTTCAGAAGCTCGGAAATAGCTTCCGAAGGTGGGGAAATGATTCGTATGGTTTATTAGCGGCTGGCGATGTTGTTCAGAGACTGCCCGAGAAATTCAAGGTGTGGTACAGAGGATCGCAGGAAGGGGTAAATGTTCAGTCGGTGGGGAGGATTAGTATTTTTCTAAATTCGAAGTGTCCAATTATTTACTCCAATTATGGGGCAATTTGCCGTGGTGATTCCACCAGCACTGCCCATCTTTGGCGTGGCGGTGTGAGACACAAGTAGGCAGGGGGTGAAAGTGACTCGGACCGGAGATCGAACGTGTGCCTGAGCGCGGTGTGGAGAGGTTTGCAGAAGGGGAAAGAGTTAATGGAGGTAAGGAAAACCTCAATGGTGTGTATCTGTGGTGAAAGTCTTTCACGGCAACGCGGCGCGTTTCAGAGCAATGTTCTGGGTTCGGTTCACTCCAGAGAGTTTTACTTAACACGAGAGGGTGTCCGGGCACACAGAGGGTATCAGGGCACCACAGAGTGTGTTAGAGCTCCACAAAGGGTATCAGGCCACCACAGAAGGTATGAAGGCACCTCAGAGGGTGTCAGGGCTCGACAGAGGGCGCCAGCGCACCACAGAGGGTATCAGTTCACCACAGATGGTGGAAGGGCCCCACAAAGGGTAGCAGGGAACTACAGAGGTTGCCAGGGCACACAGAGTGTGTCAAGGCACCACATAGAGTTTTATCGCACGCCGGAGTGTGTCAGGGCACCACAGAGGGTACCAGGGCACCATAGAGGGTGTTAGGGCATCACAGAGGGTGGCAGGGCACCACAGGGGTTTCAAGGCACCCCGGAGCGTATAAAGGATCCACCGAGGGCATCAGGAGACAACAAAGGGTGTCAGAGCGTCACGGAGGGTTGTGGGAGATGGACAAATGAACCCTCTGCTGTGGAAGAGGTTCTGTACGTCACAGAGGGATTAACATCTCTCCAAGATGTTTAGAAGGTGCGGAGGGTAAAGACTGGGGAGGGAAGAGTTCCAGGAGTGTGGATGGTGATGAAGTTATGGAAAACGTTTTACTGGATAGGAAATGGGTTTGCAGCAGGGGTCAACGGGAGTAAAATTGTTTCCTTGGGTGGGTTGGGGTTCAGCGTGGGTAGGAAGAGTTTCAGTGTCTGGGAAGGGGGCCGGCGTGATGTGGATGAGATGCAGTGGGTGGGTTCGGGGTGCAATTGAAGAGTTACAGTGCCTGGGAAGGGAATCGGAAAGATAAGGATGAGTATCAGTGGGTGGGGAATGCAAACAGTGAATGGGGAAGTGATCCGCTGAGTAGGAAGAGGAATCAGGAGAAGGGTGCTACTAAAGAGAGACATTAAAAAAGACTATCTAAACAGTGTCCGATATTAAACATGGACCATTTAAACAGTATCCTACAGTAATCAAATACTATTTAATTAGAGTTCTACATTAAACAGTGACCGTTGCAAAAGTTTCACCAATTAAACAGAGACCACTTACACATTATCCTACATGAAACGGAGACTATTTAAACACTCTTTAAACTCTTCCCTCAATAGAAACAATTTAAACAGTTTTCTGTATTAAACAGAGACCAATTAGTCAATGTCCGACATTAAACGAAGAGTATTTAGTGAGAATCCTCCTCAATGGGACCATTGATACAGTGTCCTGTATTAAAACAAGACTATTTAATCAGTGCCCACCCATTAACAGAGAACATTAGAACCGTCTCCTACATTAAACGTGCACCATTTAAACAGTGTCCTGCACTGAACAGGGACCATTTAAACAGTGTCCTACATTAAACAGACTTCACTCATGAATGGAGAGAATGGTGGGACTTCATTAAAGAGCGGAATAAGAGTCAGTAAGAAAGCTCAGAGATAGGCGGGAATCGTTAAACGGCAGAGCGAAGCACGACTCCATTAAAGGGCGAGGAGATAGAGCTGATACTTCATTAAAGAGTCTGAAAGGATCAGCCGACCCTCGCGCAACTGCGCCAACCGCCAAACAGTTTATTGACAGCGGCTGGGAGCAGGTCACTGGGCAAACCACATTGTACTCCGCTGAACAACAGGAATCATAATAATTTAGACAGTTTCAAATAGTCCCCAGTTATGCTTTCCAATTAAGGGGCAATTTAGAGTGGTAAATCCACTGACTCTGCGCACCTTTGGGTTGTGGAGGGAAAACCCACGCAAACACGGAGAGAATGTGCAAACTCCACACGGAGAATGACCGAGAGCCGGGATCGAACCTGGGACCTCTGCACCATGAGGCAGCAATGCTAACCATTGCAACAGCGTGCTGCCCCTGTGAGAAACATAATTACCATCTGGCGTCCGTATTCCCATTATACGCGTATTCCCGAGTTCATCTGACCAGCGCGTTGTGGAACTGTAGAAAATCCCCTCTTATATTCCATCACCCTTGTTAAAAATCACAACATACCATATACCTTCCAAAGTGCTTACTGTGTCTCAAGACTAACCTTCTGTGATTCATGGAAATTGGCTCCAACCTCACGCTATACTTCCGGATCCTGCATTAATTTTAATAAAATGCTGCTTATTTATTTGGCCTGCGACAATTGGTCATGTTTACACATTTCCTACGGTATGTTCCATCTGCCAAATGTTCGGAGACTCACGTAATCAATCCGTATCCCTTTGGATCCATTCATTCGATGAGCTCATGCGTTTCTTAAACCCACGATGAAAAAGGTCCAGATCCCACTTTCCCCTGTAAATTTGCAGCCTGAATGGTGGTTTCATTTAAAGTGGTGACTAATTCAAGCTGCAGATGTGAATGATGGTCTCGTGCCTTGTTCCTGAAGCTGTGAAAGGACGTGATAACTCGAATGGACATCACAAGGGATTCTCTTCAATCAGTAACGCTGATTCACCATTCTGTTTCCATTCTCTCATCATAGTTCAACCGTTTAGGAACAGTTCGAACATAGAAGATTACAGCGCAGTACGGGCCCTTCGGCCCTCGATGTTGCGCCGACCTCTGAAACCATCTGAAGCCTATCTGACCTACACTATTCCATTTTCATCCATATGTCTATCCAGTAACCACTTTAATGCCCTTAAACTTGCCGAGTCTACTACTGTTGCCGGCAGGGCGTTCCACACCCCTACTACTCTCTGAGTAAAGAAACTGCCTCTGACATCTGTCCTATGTCTACCACCCCTCAATTTAAAGCTATGTCCCCTCGTGTTGGTCATCACCATCCGAGGAAAGAGACTCTCACTGTCCACCCTATCTAACCCTCGGACTATCTTATATGTCTCTATTAAGTCGCCTCTCAGCCTTCTCCTCTCTAACGAAAACAACCTCAAGTCCCTGAGCCTTTCGTCGTAAGACCTTCCCTCCATACCAGGCAACATCCTAGCAAATCTCCTCTGAATCCTTTCCAAAGCTTCCACATCCTTCTTATAATGTGGTGACCAGAACTCCAGGTGCGGCCGCACCACAGTTATGTACAGCTGCAGAATGATCTCGTGGCTCCGAAACTCAATCCCCCTACTGATAAAGGCTAGCACACCATATGCGTTCTTAACAGCCCTATTAACCTGGGTGGCAACTTTCAGGGATTTATGGACCTGGATGCCGAGATCTCTCTGTCCATCTACACTACCAATAATCTTGCCATTAGCCCAGTACTCTGCATTCCTGTTACTCCTTCCAAAGTGAACCACCTCACACTTTTCCGCATCAAACTCCGTCTGCCACCTCTCAGCCCAGCTCTGCAGCTTATCTATGTCCCTCTGTATCCTATAACATCCTTCAGCACTATCCACAACTCCATCGACCTTTGTGTCATCTGAAAATTTACTAACCCATTCTTCTACACCCTCTTCCAGGTCATTTATAAAAATGACAAACAGCAGTGGCCCCAAAACAGATCCTTGTGGTACACTACTCGTAACTAAACTTCAGGATGAACATTTGCCAACAACCACCATCCTCTGTCTTCTTTCAGCTTATCAATCCATATACACCACATAAACCGCTTTACCCTCATCCACCTGTTTGGTCACCTTCTGAAAAAACTCAATAAGGTTTGTGAGGCATGCCCTACCCTTCACAAAACCGTGTTGAATATCACTAATCAACCTGTTCTTTTCAAGATGATTATAGACCCTATCTCTTATAACATTATAAGGGGACAACATTTTCTACCCTCCAGTCTTCCGGCACAATTCCTGTCGACAAAGACGACATAAAGATCAAGGACAAAGGCTCTGCAATCTCCTCCCTGGCTTCCCAGAGAATCCTAGGATAAATCCCATATGGCCCAGGGGACTTATCTATTTTTACACTTTCCTTGTGAACCTCAATCCCACCTAGCCTGGTCGACTGCATCTGAGTATTCTCTTCGACAACATTGTCTTTCTCCAGTGTAAACACTGACGAAAAATATCCATTTAGCGCTTCCCCTATCTTCTCTGATTCCACACACAACTTTCCACTACTCTCCTTGATTGGCCCTAATCTTACTCTAGTCATTATTTTGTTTCTGATATACCCATAGAAAGCCTTAGTGTTTTCCTTGATCCTATCCGCCAACGACTTTTCATGTCCTCCCCTCGCTCTTCTTAACTCTCCCTTTAGGTCCTTCCTGGCTAACTTGTAACTCTCAATTGCCCTAACTGAGCCTTCATGTCCCATCCTAACATAAGCCTTCTTCTTCCTCTTGACAAGTGCTTCAACTTCCTTAGTAAACCGCGGTTCCCTTGCTCGACAACTTCCTCCCTGCCTGACAGGTAGATACTTATCAAGGACACGCAGTAGCTGTTACTTGAAATAGCTCAACATTTCGATTGTAGCAATCCCCTGCAGTTTCCTCCCCATCCTATACATACTAAATCTTGCCGAATAGCATCATAATTGTATTTCCCCCAGCTATAATTCTTGTCTTGTGGTATATACCTGTCCATTGCTAAAGTAAACATAACCGAATTGTGATCACTATCACCAAAGTGCTCACCTACATCTAAATCTAACACCTGGCCGGGTTCATTACCCAGTACCAAATCCAATGTGGCCTCGCCCCTTGTTGGCCTGTCTACATACTGTGTTGGAAAACCCTCCTGCACACACTGCACAAAACTAACTCATCTATAGTACTCGAACCATAGTACTTCCAGTCAATATTGTGAAAGTTAAAGTCCCCCATAACAACTACCCTGTTACTCTCGCTCCTGTCGAGAATCATCTTTGCAATCCTTTCCTCTACATCTCTGGAACTATTCGGAGGTCTATAGACAACTCCCAACAGGGTGACCTCTCCTCTCCTGTTCCTAACCTCGGCCCATACTACCTCAGTAGACGAGTCCTCACACGTCCTTTCTATCGCCGTAATACTTTCCTTGATTAACAATGCCACCCCCCCCCCCCATCTTTTACCATCTTCTCTGTTCTTACAGAAACATCTAAATCCTGGAACCTGGAACAACCATTCCTGTCCCTGCTCTACCCATGTCTCCGAAATCGCCACAACATCGAGATCCCAGGTACCAACCCATGCTGCAAGCTCACCCACCTTATTCCGGATGCTCCTGCAGTTGAAGTAGACACACTTCAAACCAGCGTCTTGCTTGCCGGTGCCCTCTTTCGAACTTTTAACCCTATCCCTGACCTCACTACTCTCAACATCCTGTACACTGGGACTACAATTTAGGTTCCCATCCCCCTCCTGAATTAGTTTAACCCCCCCCCCCCCCCGAAGAGCACTAGCAAATCTCCCCCCCCCCAGGATATTGGTACCCCCCTGGTTCAGGTGAAGACCATCCTGTTTGTAGAGGTCCCACCTACCCCAGAATGAGCCCCAATTATCCAGGAAACCAAAACCCTCCCTCCTGCACCATCCCTGTAGCCACGTGTTCAACTCCTCTCTCTCCTTATCTCTCACTTCGCTAGCACGTGGCACCGATAATAACCCACAGATAACAACTCTGTTTGCTATAGCTCTCAGCTTCCACCCTAGCTCCCTGAAATTCTGTCTCAAATCCCCATCTCGCTTCCTACCTATATCGTTGGTACCTATGTAGACCACGACTTGGGGCTGCTCCCCCTTGAGGATCCCAAAAACACGATCAGAGACATCACGAACCCTGGCACCTGGGAGGCAACACACCAACCGTGAGTCTCTTTCGTTCCCATAGAACCTCCTGTCTGTTCCTCTAACTATGGAGTCCCCAATGACAAGTGCTCTGTTCCTTTTCTCCCTTCCCTTGGGAGCAACAGGGACAGACTCTGTGCCAGAGACCTGTGCCCCATTACTTATCCCTGGTAAGCCGTCCCCGCAACAGTATCCAAAACGGTATACTTGTTATTGAGGGGAACGGCCACAGCGGATCCCTGCACTGCCTGCCGGTTCCCTCTCCCTCCCCTGACGGTAACCCATCTAACTTCTTATTTTACCTGAGGTGTGACTACCTCCCTATAACTCCTCTCAATAATAGTTCTCAAAGCATGAATAAGACTCGAGGAATAACCCACTCTTTCTGGAATACTCAGTATTATTTGTGTGAGGTTTTTACTTTCGATTTCAAATCTATCCGTGGCCTCTCCCCTCTGCAATCGCTTCCACTCCTCACTAATGCACTGGAATGTCATTCAGGATGTTTTGTGCTCAAGTCCTGTGTATAACTTGAACCTGCAGACCTCTGGCAAGGAGAAGTAGGCTATGGCTTCAAGGACATCTCCAGATAGAACATTCCGTGAACATTGATTGACTTTGTTGCCAGGGCCACACGAACAATTCGTCAGGCAAATAGTTCCGTGTACAAACCCTGCCACCATTTACTGAAAAAGAAGCATGTGGTAAAATGAGTTAAAAAATATCTTATATGTTTACACATGTCATTGATCATGACGTCAATCAGATCGCAAAACTGCTTCAATTAGTTACACACAAATTTAGTAGAAATGTCCCGGAATAAAACACCTTGACAAATAAAGAACAGATCAAGTGCACAGATTGAGATCTTACCTTAGCTTGGGTCGGTTTTCCAAGCTTTATCCGGCGGAAATTAACCGGATTAAGAATGTTAAATGGAAATTACATCAAACGCAAATTGTCCAGTTTACGATGTTCAATGCGGTGTCTGAAACATCACCAAATAAGCTGATACAGAAATTAACACGGTCCCATTATGGGAATAATGAGTGTGACGACGCTCTGTTCATTGTGCATGTTTCAGGCGGATCTTCAAATTTCACACAGGACTTTGGGCGTGCAGCACCATTAGTCAGTTATGTTGATGGCTCCTGACTATGTGCTGTAGCAGCAATTATTGAAGAGAACAACAAACCAACAGATAACAGTTTATTCCAGTAGTGTAATTGGGCCAGGAGGAATTGTTACAATAGCTTAATGAAGTCACAATTATTACCTCGATACTTTTGTACGGAGTTTTGGCTTTGTCTTTTCATTCACGATCGAGTTTGAAATGGGAGCAGCTCTCTCCATTCCTCTCTTCTTTATAATGCTGAAAGAGAGACAGAGGAAGTGAAGGAGAGGAGGAACAGAGAGTTGAGGATCAGAGTAGGGAGGAGAATGAGAGATAGGAGGAAGCAGATAAACTTCAGACCAATTCTAAGAGGACCGCAGAAATCATTGCAATCAATGACACTTACTGATATGTAACATTTATGGAATACGCTGAGAATAATCTGGTCTATTCCGCAGGATAATGCATATCATCAGCAACCACCATGTGTTCTGCTGATATATGTCACAGAGCGGCTTCAGCCTCTGTTCCCTGACCTCATCTTCTTAAGACTGATGAAAAACTGAATTTTCTTTCGAATTGAATTTTCTGAAGACATATTAATGATCACAGATGAACTACAAAACATCAAACATCTTATTTACACCAAGACATACTCACCATTTTCCATGACCTCTGAAAGACCTCAGATCCTTGCTGTTTCCAGACTGATAGATGACAATTCCGGCCACATTGAGGCCTTTATTCGACTGACAGATCGCCACGCAATGATGTCATGTGCAGTGAATCCAGTCACTCCGAGAGAAACTCGTACATACGTTAGAACAAAAGGCAAAACTATTTTCCATGCGCTGGTATATACATTTCTTTCTAATTCATGGGTGTCATGGTTTTCTGCCAATGTTTCACGATCCACTTGACTGTAGGAGGGACGCAATAATGCTGTTTCGATGTATTTCCAAGATGGTCATGAACGATTACATGTACAGTGTAGACCTTGATGAGATCTAACATAATTTGGGAAGTTCTTACCGGGCGAATGCATGATGTTCCAGTGTATCGGCTGTCACCGTGTTGGCTCTTGAGGGAAATGCTCCGAACCATTTGTTGAAAGCATCAATGGCTGCTCGGATATATTTTGTATCTCCCTCCCGCCTACCCCTCAACATAGCACAAGCTCATACACAAATATTAGCAAATTCGACCAGGGTCCCTCTATGCGCCTGGAATATCTCAGTTCTCCCTTCTAATCGTCAATGTCCTTCCGGGCACATATCAAACACTTTTCAATATAATACTTTACATATTTATCAAAGCATGCATCCAGCGTAAGTTCTTCATTCTGTCCACAGTTCTTGTCGTTCCATGCCGATCCCATTCCTCAATAAATTGATTAATGACCTAGTTATAATCTACGGTTGGCAACATGCATCTTCCATCTTGAAGACCTCAACCGTCCCTGATGTTTAACTTGTTTTTCTACTTCTTCAATGATGATGAAAATGGGTTCGAATGGGTTTCAAAAGAAACTGTTCCTTTCGAATTGCAGAAGACCCTCACTTCGAGTCTGACGTATTGGGGCAGCAAACTGGCCTCTTGCTGAGCAAACTCATCTGCATTTAGATTGCCTGCTGGCAAGGGTCTAAAACGAATCTTTACCTTAATTACCCCATATTGTTCTCCTTTGGCGTTCTCGATGACATGTTTTAGTAAGGCGGTTGCCGGGAGAGATTGTTCATCGATTAACACACATCCTCAAGCTCCACTTATCCGCAAAAACTCAGTCAGTCCATTAGAAACATGCATGCTGTCTGAAAAAAAATATCATATTGGGAGGGGGGAGGAGGAGGTATTCCGGGTAGGTGACTCCAAATGTTACTGCTGTTCATGAGACACTCTGAGCGCTCGTGACACTGGGTAGGTTCAATGTTTTTGCCTCTCGCACCTGCCCTTGACTGTTTACCATCTAATTATCATATCCGAAATTCCCTCACTCCATCCTCATTTGAGGATCCCTCTATCAGATGTTTTAGTGGGTTTTTGTGTCTCTCTGTTGCTCTCTGGTTTCTACCGGGCTGTTGGGCACTACCCCTACTTTCCTCTTTTATTTTGGCAGTCAGTCCGCTGGGACTGGGTGCTACCACACACTGACAGTCCAGCGCTACCTGACATTACTGATTTCTGCAAGGAAAGTGCGTGTAATTCTTCTGTTATCGGGAATGCCCTTCCCTTGTAACATTAACATTCATCGGGCTCTGAGATCTTGACTAAGAAGTCCAACTCATGGACGTCCAACTTATAATAATTGGAGGGGTGTCTGTTCTGATGAAATCGTGAGTGGATTAGTGCCAATTTCAAAGGTAACCAATTGGACTGCCCAGGAAACTGCAAGTACGCGGAGTTCAAATGTGGAAAATACCTGTTGAATTGGACGTAAGATTCAGAGATAGTAGCGTCCATCGCCGAAACCGCAATGTCAAAAGGCAATCCTGGCTTCGGCCTGTGTGGCTGTCATTTGAGAAAATGTCTTTTTAGATCACTAGATCACGAATTGCCTCTGTGAACAGGTGAGTCCCCTTCCAAGGTATGTTCTTTTTTATTAGGTCAGACAACGGTGAAGGTTTTTGTTCCAAAACTGTCCATGTGGTTTCAGCAATATTGCAACAATTCTACAAAGCAATCTTAAGAATTTTAAATCGGAGTTAAAGGAAACTGGCACGTGGTCTCTCGCCTTTTCCTTTCTATTTTTCGATTCGCCTAGGTGACCGTAGCGCCTTAATTGGTGATCCGGCTTTTCATATATCAGCGTTTTGGGTTAACGCTTTGTCCCAGGATGGCGAGAAGGCCTAGCCAATCATGCAGGCTATCTGAGTGTTCCTCTCTCGGCACGTTTTGGAGGATAAGGCCGTCAGCATATTGGATTACAATTCCGTTTTGGAATATGGGAATATTGTGAAATCCCTGCGGTAAACATATGCAAGTGGACTGACGGCCCATGAAGGTGAAGGGGAATTTGTAATGGGGTTCATTTCTCAAGGAAATTTACCAACATCTATTACTGATGTCTAAAACAGTAACGTTTCCGTCTTGTGTTGTTCGTGATATTAATATCTCGGGACTGTTCACTATCGTTTGCGTGCTCAAATGAGTTGATTTATTACGGTGGCCTAGTGGTTAGCACAGCTACCTCACGGCGCTGAGGTCCCAGGTTCCATCCCGTCTCCGGTTCACTGTCCCTGTGGAGTTTACACGTTCTGTCCATGTCTGCGTGGGTTTCGCCCCCACAACCCAAAAATGTGCAGAGTAGGTGGATTGGCCCGAAATTGCCCCTTAATTGGAAAAAAATAATTAGGTAATCTAAATTTCTTTAAAAAATAAAAACAAGGGGTTGTTTTAATCAATTTTCGGTCGTCGATACTTAGGGGACAGGATTCATCCGGCTTATTCACTGATCAGACAGGTGAAATATTTGCTGAGACGACGGGAAGTAGGACTCCCTGCCCCACTAATCCGGTAATTATTTTCGGCAAATTTTCTTCTGATAGCTTGGGGAACCCATATTATTTCGGAAGCTTCGTCCCAGCCACTCTATAGAGACCTCTGCTGCCAGTCTTCCGCTATCATATTGAGTTGGGCTGAAACGTGTTCTCGATTCCAGAGCACTTGTTGAACTTAAGGGCCCCCTGACCTTTTATCTTTCTGAACGCACAGTTTGCCCCCGGCACACATTTGGTCCGTCTATTTCCACGCAGGGATCGGGGATGATATATTTAACTCTCCATCAATTTTCAAACATTAATGGATAAACTGGACCTTTACATTCGCTCGAAGCCTAGTGTGTCTACTGCCCTAGGGATCAATCACTCAAGGTAATAGAATGGAAAATCATTATGACTTCCAGTCTGAACTCTAAAGGGTCAGTTTCTCCATCTTTTTACAAGTGGGCGTAGAAACCGCTCAACATGATTTTCCTTTGAATGCTCCAAGTGGTGCGGGACCCTCCAGTATCCCATTGGCATTAGGCTAGATGCTTCCTACCCAAACGTACATTAGGAGGCGCCCTATATTCTCACATTTGACGCTGCAGAACCATTCTGCAAAGGCTTGACACCGCCATTGATTGCATAACGCGGGCTTGGGGAGATTGAGAAGAGAAGAGAAGAGTGAAATACAGCACAGATCAGGGCCTTCGGCCCACGATGTTTTGCCGAACTTTTATCCTAGGTTAAGAATACAATTTTGGACACTAAGGGCAATTTATCATGGCCAATCCACCCAACCTGCACATCTTTGGACTGTGGGAGGAAACCGGAGTCAGGAACCTGCGCCCCTCAAAATTACAGAGATGCTTCTTTCGTGCATATTGATGCCATCCGATCTCTTGCCGGGCCGTCCGAATGTTGGAGAGTTTTCTCAGCACATTGTGAATAACGATGAGTTTCGCGAGATTCGTGGAAATATGTTAAGGGTTCGCTCACATTTATAACACCGGCCGGTTGACTCCAATCCTGGTCTGGTCGGTGGGGCGGGATGTGTCCTGCTTGTGGGTCAACCGTGGCACTTATCTGGACCGGGTTTCCCGGGATAGGGAGAGGAATGTAGCTTTATTCTTATCTCCCTGTGTCCGCCGTCATTTTCCCAGCTTGCACCACGCCACCAAGTTGGAGCAACGACAGTTTGCCATTTTGGGGGCGATCCCTGTGGCCTGAGTTTCCTTTTGCCGTGCTCGGGTTAAACGGTAGAGGTGCAAAGTCACACTGTGTGTGTTATTCAGGAGGCTCTATGGATTCCCAAGTTTTCTGTCCATGTTGGGCTGCATATTAGACGAACACATTATTCCATTTGGTATCATTTGTGGTGCGGTTGTCTTGACAGAACGGATGATTTTGTCCCGCGTTGTGATCTCTCTAAACTCACCCGTGTTGACATTACAAAAATTGCGACAATGATTATCACCCTCTCTTTTCTTGTTCATCTTGCTCAATGTACAAACCTCAATTTCTCGGCGTCAGTCTGATATCCGTGGCTGATTGTTAGATTTTAGTCAATGTCTGATGCATTTCCTGTCTCATTGAAAATGGTTAACTGCACCTGCTTTTTCCCTGAAGGACATTAGTGAACCGGCTGGGTTTCTACAACATTTGGAAATAATTTCATGGTATCGTTAAACATTTTTCCCGAGATAGTTATTGGATTCAATCCCTCCTAATGTCCTGGTTACATTCAAAACCCAGGAACCCAGAGCATTTCCTTTGGGATCCAGAATTCCAACTAACCGGTTTTCAGATAATAGAAATCGTATCAGTCTCCGTGGAGCCAAATTGTTTCCCTTGAGGGATTCCATTGCCTTTAAAGGGTTTCCCTTCGCCGAGCTTTCAGGGTGTTCTCCCATAATCTCGTTGGCAGCTTCACTTCGGAAACGGAGAGAGATCAGCGGCTACAGTCTGTGCGAGGCGAGCGACTGAAATCTGAGATTCACAGCCTGGCATGTTACAACAATGGCTGTGAAGTGAGAACAATGGATTGGAATGATAGAACAATGTTTCCGAATCTGACAACAGTGGCTAGGAACGTTACATCAACGGATGAGAATCTGGAAACAATCCTAGTTGATCAGAATCTGAGAACAAAAGAGATGAATGTTCCAACAGCAAACAAGGGTTTATTCGGTGCGCTGTACGAACTTTCTACATTTTATAAATGGATGTCATTAGAAAAAAGGATCTATTTCACACTCCACGTTATTCAGGCGGGTTACTATCCCTTCCTTGCTGTTTTCGGTGTCCCTGGTAAGTAACTTTCTCTGTCTATTAATTTTCCAATTCATTGTTAAACACGGTATTTTGTTATCATTTATGTTTGGATGTGAAAATGCATTTTGTGAAGTTCAATCTGAAATACCTTTACCTCTCCATTAATGTATTTTCACTGATCTGTCCAATGTCTGAGCCTCAAAAAAGATAGTTCACAATCTCTGCAATTGCTTTCACATTGAGTGGAGTTCCGTACCGTCATCATCTCCAGTGCCAAATCTGTATTATATCACCTCCAAAATATCACTTCCCCAATTCTGCCTTCGAACCCCCTTCAAATATCCTCAAAATGTGTATTCGTTAAAGTAGGGCTCGAGAACTCCAACGCCATCAGCCAAACATTTCAGATTACCAAACTCTGTAGCGCACAGAAAATCCATAACTCTGTCTTCTCAATTGTCAATCACAGAAAATCAGTTCAATAACCATGCTGATGCACGATGTTCAGATGCCGGCGTTGGACAGGAGTGGGCATAGTTAGAAATCTTACATAACCAGGGTAAAGTACAACAGCTTTCGGAGCGCAGCTCCTTCCTTTGGTCCTTCCTCACCTGAGGAAGGAGCTGCGCTGCAAAATACAGTGATTGGAAACAACCTGTTGGACTTTAACCTGGTGTTGTTAGGCTTTATTCTGATGCAAGCAGACGCACATATATTCCACTCCGCGCTGCTCAGCTTTTAAAAAATATTTTGGCTGTTCCATTCCCTTTTTAAATTAATTTACTTATATATTTGTCGCAATCTCCGGCGCTCTCTGTCACCAGGTGCCTGCACTGAGACTCTTCCGTGACTGAACGAGAGTGCTTTAGGGCTGGATATAAAACAGCTAGTTCAAGTCGTGAGTTCTAAAGGGTTATAAGGGGGTAACTAGTTATTAAACCGATCTTCAATTGAAAGCTGCATTAGCCCTCAAATCGGGTAATTAAACGCTACTCGTTTGGCGAGTTGTATTCCTGAAACAGGATGCAGCTGAGATACACTCAACTGTATCTGTTGGACTGTGTAACTAGATTAGTCCTGTTTTCAGAGCATTAGATATTGAGGTCGATAAACAGGAAAGCCACTCAGTATTGTTTGCCTTCACTGTGAATGCCACTTGGCAGGACGACAATGCTGTAGAGTTGGGTGGAAAAGACGGAGTTGAAACTGCGAGACGGTGAAACGGAAATATCGGACGCAGAGCTGAGCAGGAGATTATCGAGCAGACACTGGGAATGTAAACTGGTTTCATGATTCACGAACACCATGTTCCGACTTGGGGGGCGGGGGCGGGGGCGGGGGGGGGGGTGGTGGGAGGCGGATGAAGTGGATTATCACAGGAAGCTGTGATTTTCTTGGCGAATAAGGAATCTGTTCAAATTTGAAAATCCATTTTCAATTTTTGTTATAAATTGATTTAATATTGAGGTACTGGACGAACATTAAAAAGTTTTAAAAGTTCAAAACATTAAAATTTTATTTAAAAAACGAGAGCTTGAGGGGCGCGTGGTGTGTTCTTCCGCCATGATCTGAGAGATGATGGACCCCATTGTGGTTCCTCGTGACCACATCTGTAGTTAGTGTTGGTTGCTCGCGGAAATCTGGCTCAGATTTGATGAGTTGGATTCTGAGCTTTTGGCGTTGCGACTGGTCAGCGAGGAGGAGTGGTATCTAGAGTGGTTCCAGGAGGCAGTCACACCACTTGGGCTCACTACCTTGAATCCAGCCAGTGGTCAGGGACAGACAGGAGCAGGTGGCTGCTATTGAGACATGTCGAGAATTTCTAACTTCAGGCCTGGAGATGCCACAGCTCTTGACCTTGTCCAACAGATACCAGGTACTTGCTCCATTATTGATTGGGACAAGAATTGTCGGGAGGTTGAGTTTGATGACCACTGTGCCGTGGTACAGGAGGCCATTCAAGCAGGGAAGCCAAAACAAAGTGGTAGCAGTAGGGGATTCAATGATACGGGAGACAAAGCGCATACATTATTAGAAGGACCAAGAGTGCCACATGGTATGTTGGCTGCCCGGTTCCAGGGTGAGAGACATCTCTAACTGGCGTGAAATTATATTGGAGTGGGAGGGGTGGATCCAGTTTTCGTGGCCCACATTGGGACGGACAACATAGTAAAGACGAAAAAAGAGGACCTGTTTGTGTATTATCAGGAACTAGGAACAAAATTAACGAACAGGTCCTCAAGGGTTATAATCTCTGAATTATACCCTTGGCATCTGCACATTGGCATAGGAATGAGAAAATTAGTGAAGAAAACACGCGGGTAAACGGGTGGTGCAGGAAAAGGGGATTCCATTTCATGCGGAACTGGCATCAGTATGTCGACAAAATGGATATGTTCCGTTGGGATGGCTTCCACCTGAATTGGACTGGGAATATTGTTTCAGCATCAAGGAAAAAATGGGGCGGCCACAATGACTTTAAACAAGCAAATAGCGGGAAAGGGTAAAACTACAAGACGTATAATGGTAAATGGAAACCAGAACAGCAGGTTAGCATGTAAGGAGAAGTTAGAGATTAATAGAATAAACAATCAGGGTTAGCCTATCTGTAGTGAGATCGGAAGGATACGGTAAAAATGTAAGGTGACTGGGGAAGCGAAAATTGTGGATGAGGCACATTGTTACCAGTGATTAATGAAGGACGCCAGAATGTGGTAAATGCACAGTGCGCATTAAAATCTTCCAAGTGAAAGACACATCAGTCGGACATATTTGGAATCCTTGTACCTGAATGCACGCAGTATTCGGAAAAAGGTCAATGACCTGACAGCACAAATAAATACAAATGGGTATGATTTGGTGGGGATCACTGAAAAATGTTTGCAGCAGGACCGGGACTGGGAGTTAAATGTCCAAGGCAACTCAGAATTCCGACAGGACACACAGAATGGAACAGGGGTTGGAGTTGCTGTAATGGATAAATATGATACCAAGTCTCTATTAAGAAATGATATTGGTAGAAACGGCAAAGATGCTGATTTGATGTCGGTGGAAACAAAAAAAAATCAAAGGAAACACTCTTTGTAAGGTCAATGAACCGACAGCACCAATATATACAAATGGGTATGATTTGGAATGTATCTCCTCGCAATGATTAGAACAACGAAAAAAGAACAACATGGCACAGGATCAGGCCATTCGGCCCTCGCAGACTGTATCGCTCATGATACCAGCATTTACCAAAACCCTCAGTCCGTCCTTACGCCCTATCCCTCTATACACATCCTATGCATGTTTTTAAAAGTTGCCTTTTGAACGCTGTTAATGTATTTGCTTTCACAACCTCCCCTGACAACGCATTCCAGGCACTCACCACCATCTGCTTAAAAGGTTTGCTTCGCACATATCCTGTTCATTTTGCCCCACGGACCTTAAATCTATGCCCCATGTTGCCTGACCCGTCCATCATGGTAAAGAGTGCCTGCCCATCCACTCTATCCATGCCCCACATAATATTGTAGACCTCTACCAGGTCACCCCTAAATCTCCGTCTTTCTAATAAAACAGTCTATTCAGCATCTCCGCATAGCTAAGTCCCCCCAGACCAGGAACAATCCTGGCAAACCTCTGCACCTGTCCAAAACCTCCACATCCTTCTGTAATGCGGCATCCAGAATTGTGTGCAATATTCCAATTGCAGCCTTACCAACTGTATATTCATGACTTGCTAGTTTTTATACTCAATGCCACGTCCAATGAAGGCAAGAATTCCATGTGACTTTTTCACTACGTTGTCCACTTGTGTTACCACTTTCAAAGATCTGTGGACCTATATGCCCAGATCTCGATGACTTTCTATATTCCTAAGCGTTTTGCCATTTAATGCGTATTTCCCCTCTATGTTAGACCTACCAAAATGATTTAATTCGCATTTATCCTGAATAAAATCCATTTACCATTTCCTTATCCAAGTCTCCAACCTTTCTATGTCCTGCTGTATCCTCTGACAATCCTCAACACTATCTGCCACTTCACCAAACTCGGTGTCATCTACAAACTGACTAATCAGACCAGCTACATTTTCGTCCAAATCTTTCATATATACTCCAAATAATAGAGGCCCCAGCACAGGTTATGTGGAAAACCGCGGGTCATTGCCTTCTATTCAGACAAAAACCTTCCACTGCTGCACTCTGCGATCGCGACCGAGCAAATTCTGTATCCATCCTATCACCTCAACTCAGATCCCGTGTGACTTTAAATTTTGTACCAGTCTGCCATGAGGCAATGGCAATTTAAAAAAAAAATAAATATGCAATTTATTATTTCCAATTAAGGCGCATGGCCAATCAAACTACACTGCACATATTTTGGTTTTGGGGGCAAACCCCTCGCAAACACGGGAAGTATGTCCGAACTCCACACAGACAGTGGCCCAGAGCCGAGATTGAACCTGGCAACTCGGCATCGTGAGGCGGTAATCACTGTGCCACCGAGCTGTCCATTGTCAAAGGTTTTACTGAAATCCATGAAAACAACATCCACAACCCGCCCCTGATCAATCATCTTTGTCACCTCCTCAAAAATACTCGATCAGGTTAGTGAGGCACGACCTGTCCTTCACAAAACCATGCTGTTTATCGCAAATGAGCCAAATCTCTTTCTCAAAGTGGATCAATCGTGTCCCTGAAAATACTGTCCAATAATTTACCTACTGCCGACTCGAGGCTCAACACCGTATAATTTCCTGGATTATCGCTGCTGCCATTTTAAAACAGCTATTGGCCAATGAGGACACGAATATGTCAGTTAAGGCCCTCACTATTTCCTAACTTGCTTCCCTCAGTATTCTGGGGTAAACCCATCATGCAAAGGAGACGTATCTACTTTAATCTATTTTAAAAGGCCCAATACTTCCTCCCTTTTGATTTCAACACGTCACAGAATATCCACACACCCGACACAAGAACCAATTTCAACGAAGTCCTTTCCTTCGTGAATACTGATGAAACGTACTCACTTAGTACCCTTCATGTCCTCTGGTTCAACATACAGATACCCCCACTCACCTGAACCAGTCCAATCCTTTTGCTGGTCACCCACTTTTTGTTACGTACGAAAAAGATGTTTTGGGATTCACCTCAATCTTCCTGCCTAGGAGATTCCATGGTCCTTCCCCGCCCTCCTAAATTCCCTCTAAATCACTGCCCTATTTTCTTTATACTCCTCTATAAAACATCGAAGATTTCATCATAAAGAATTCCCATCAGCCAATAGCGCATGTGTCCTCACAAAGCTATCACCTAATAATGTTACTGGATTCGGTGACATATTTCATACAATCATAGGATTTACTGGGCAGAAGGCCCATTCGGCCCATCGAGTCTGCATCGGCCTTGGAAAGAGCACGCTACCCAGGCTCAGCGCTTCGCCCTATCCCCGTAACCCACTAAACCCACCAAACCATTTTGGACATTATGGACAACTTAGAATGGCCAATACACCGAGCCTGCACATCATTGAACTGTTGGAGGAAATCGCAGCACACAGGGACAAAAACAAAAAGCATGCTGGCACGGGGTGAACTTCAAGACTCCGCACAGACAGTGAACCAAGCCGGGAATCGAACCTGGGCCTGGAGTGTGAAGAGCAGTAACACTTTATACCGTGCCGACCAAATATTTGAAATGGATCAATAACCATTCTGTCAAACTAACATTTTTCTCTCCGTCCAGATGCAGAATTTCACTGTTTATTTTGCTTCCCTCCAGCTAATGTAGCTACAATTGTAACCCTGAATATTCGGAATTGTGGACTCTCCAGAAGTGTCACTCGATACATTCTGGCCATGGCAGCAGCAGATCTACTGGTCATTATTATCGATCTGATATTCAGACACATCCCAATTGTTTACTGGGAGAGGTTTTATTTCTTGTGGTCTATCCGTGTTTGTAATATCCATGCTGTATTTCTTTATGCAGCTACGGATTGTTCTGTCTGGTTCACTGTGTCTTTCACCTTTGATCGATTTGTGGCCATTTGTTGTCAGAAGCTGAGCTATAAATATTGCACTGAGAAAGTGGCTGCTGTTGTTGTCGGAACAGTGGCTGTGCTGAGCTGTGTTAAAAACATTTTTTGGTTTTTCATGTTGTCAGACTGGTACTCGATTCGAAACAAACCCAGCTTTTGTATTCTAACTTTCGCCACTCAATTATCTCCTGTTTGGATAGCCATCGAGTTTCTGCATCACATGTTGACCCCGTGTGTCCCATTTGTCCTGATTCTGTTGCTTAATGTTGCAACTATCAGACACATCGTAGTGAGAAGTAAAGTCCGAAGCCGACTTCGGGCAAACAATGCTGCGAAGAGTTCCAGAGACCCAGAGATGGAGAGTCGAAGAAAATCAATCATATTGCTGCTCATTATCTCGTTGAATTTCATCTTGTTATGGGCAGTTTTAATGGTGTATTCTATATGGAGACGGACATATTATTTTATAGATGATTCTGCATTAATGAGTAATGTTGTTCTGGAAATTGGCTTCATGTTGCAGCTCCTGAGCTGCTGCACAAACACTTGTATTTATGCCGTGACCCAAACCATTTTCAGGGGGCAGTTGATGAATGTACTGAAATATCCATTCGTTTCGATTTTTCGATGCATTCAGAGATGTACAGAAATGAATGATTGATAATTTGGAGTAATGATTTGCTTTTTTCAATTTTTCCATCGTATTCGTTCGGAGACAGCGGACCGGAAATACTCCCATGGCAGAAAGCGGGGGGAAACACTCTCACTGTCGCAACATTAGCAAGGTGGATCCTATCACTTTGGTGTCAGAGAGATTGGCAGAGATTGTGGCTATCGCTGATCAGCAAAACCTGTTGCTCCTTTCGTGACAGCTATGGTAAAAGTGAGGGAAAGTGTTCTGTGCTCACAATGATATTGAGGGTCAGGGTCTGTTTCAACGGTGACGTAACGGTCGTTCGAGGCCTCACTATTAGCTGAGGTGTTGGCGGACACTCTGCTTAGTGTGACAGAGCCCCCAGACACCTCATGCTCTGTTAGCAGAGCTATCACTCTGCTTAGTGTGACAGAGCCCCCAGACACCTCATGCTCTGTTAGCAGAGCTATCACTCTGCTTAGTGTGTCAGAGCCCCGAGACACCTCATGCTCTGTTAGCAGAGCTATCACTCTGCTTAGTGTGACAGAGCCCCCAGACACCTTATGCTCTGTTCGCAGAGCTATCACTCTGCTTAGTGTGACAGAGTCCCGAGACCCCTCATGCTCTGTTAGCAGAGCTATCACTCTGCTTAGTGTGACAGAGCCCCCGAGTCACCTCATGCTCTGTTAGCAGAGCTATCACTCTGCTTAGTGTGACAGAGCCCCCAGACACCTCATGCTCTGTTAGCGGAGCTATCACTCTGCTTAGTGTGCCAGAGTCCCGAGACACCCCATGCTCTGTTAGCAGAGTTATCTTGACTTATTGGTGTATAGCGTGACTTCTAGAAACTCCTCATTCTGACGTCAGCAATGTCCCTCGCCTGCTCTCAAATATTCGCGTATAGATAAAGGTGAAATCTCAGCCATTGACCAGTGCCCCATCATTGCCAGTAACATTAAATTGTTCGGGGGATGTCATTGTATGTACTGTCCGGATTTGCTGATAGACCAGATCGCGGGCGGAGCGTGAGATGTCACAGGTAAATTGTGATATAAGGATATCTGCCATCCACTCAAATTGAGACTTTTAAAACACAGGCAGAACGGGAACGTGCACTCATCAGTAAATGCGGGCGGGAATGATCTGTCGCTGCCACAGTAGAAAGCCGCGCATCCTCTCAATCCAGTGTCAGAGCGAATGGCGGAGCTGTGGCCACACCTGAAGAAGACGAGTCGCACACACGGTACAAAAGCCAAGGTGTGATTTGTCAGTGACACTACAGCAAGGATTGTATGTCGCATGTACAAACGTCGAGGAAAGAAGAAACATTTTTTGGATATGAAATGCAAGGTGTAGAAAGAAGGGGTAGACAGTAGGATACATAAAATAAAACATATGAAAAATGAAAATCGCTTATTGTCACGAGTGGGCTTCAATGAAGTTACTGTGAAAAGCCCCTAGTCGCCACATTCCGGCGCCTGTCCGGGAAGGCTGGTACGGGAATCGAACCGTGCGGCTGGCCTGCTTGGTCTGCTTTAAAAGCCAGCGATTTAGCCTGTTGAGCTAAACCAGCCCCTAGAGCTGAACCATATAACTGTACAGCACAGTACAGTTGTGCTGTTGTGCCCACTATATTCTGCCGAACTAGTCTGAAACGAAGATCAAATCAACCTACTCCCAATCATTCTGGTGCACTCCATATGCCAATCCAATAACCGCTTGAAGCTCCACTTCACTGCCACAGCTGGGTGTGTGTCCCACGCCCCAACCACTCTCTGAGTAAAGAGCTTACCTCTGACATCCCTCCTATATTTTTCACAATGAACCTTATAGTTAAAAGAGCTTGTTACGGCGTGTGACGGCTACATCCAGCCGAAGACAAAGTCGCTGAACTGCTACTCTATCCATCCCTCTCATCATCTTATACAAATCAATTAAGTCACCTCTCGTCCTCCTTCGCCCCAATGAGGAAAGTCCTAGCTCTTTCAAACTTTCCTCATAAGACCTACCCTCCAATCCAGGCAGCATCCAGGTAAATCTCATTTGCACCCTTTCCAATGCGTGCACATCCTTCCTATAATGAGGTGACCGGAACTGCACACAATGCGACAATGTGGTTTAGCCAATGACTTATACAGTTGCAGCATAACCTCACGGCTCTTAAACTTAATCCCCTGTTATTAAATGCTAACACACTGTAGGCTTTCTTCACCGCTCGATCGACTTGGGTGGCAACTTTCAGAAATCAATTGTCATGAACTCCGAGATCTCTCTGCTCCTCCACTTTCTTTAGAACCCTGCCGTTAACTCTGCAATCCGCATTCAAATTTGTCCGACCAAAATGAATCGCCACACACTTATCAGGGTTAAACTCCATCTGCAATTTTTCAGCCCAGCTCTGCATGATATCAATGTCTCTTTGCAGCCTACAAAAACCATCCACATTATACACTACAATGACTACATCAATCTTGGTGTCTTCAGCAAATTTACTAACCCAACATTCAAATCCATCATCCAAATTCATTGATAAAAATCACAAATAGCAGAGGACCCAGCACTGACCCCTGTGGTACACCACTGGTGACTGGGCTCCAGGATGAAATTTTACCATCTACCACCACATTCTGTCTTCTATGTGATAGCCAGTTACTAATCCAATCGACCACATTTCCCTGTATGCCATGCCTCCTTACTTTCTGCATGAGCCGTCCATGGGGCACCTTATCAGAGGCCTTACTAAAATCCATGTATTCGACATCAACTGCTCTACCTTCATCCATGTACTTAGTTACCGCCTCAAAGTATACAATCAAACCAGCAAGGCAAAACTTAACCCTCACAAATCCGTGCTGAATATCCTGGATTAGACATAGACATAGATAAGTACAGCACAGAACAGGCCCTTCGGCCCACGATGTTGTGCCGAACTTCTGTCCTAGGTTAATCATAGAATTTTGGACATTAAGGGCAATTTATCACGGCCAATCCAGCCAACCTGCACATCTTTGGACTGTGGGAGGAAACCGGTGAACTCGGAGGAAACCCACACACACACGGGGAGGATGTGCAGACTCCACACAGATAATGACCCAAGCCGAAATCGAACCTGGGACCCTGGAGCTGTGAAGCAATTGTGCTATCCACAATGCTACTTTGCTGCCCTTAAGAACAAATTAATCTACACTCCATTATTCTACCCTAACCCATGTACCTATCCAATAACCGCTTGAAGGTCCCTAACGTTTCCGACTCAACTACTTCCACAGGCAGTGCATTCCATGCCCCCACTACTCTCTGGGTAAAGAACCTACCTCTGACACCTCCCCCCCATATCTTCTACCATTTACCTTAAATGTTTGTCCCCTTGTAATGGTTTCTGCCACCGGGGGAAAAAGTCTCTGACTGTCTACTCTATCTATTCCCCTGATCATCTTATAAACAAAGATTTGCTTGTGTATTGTCCAGGAGAGACCAGTAAAACTGCTACAAACCCAAATAGGAGCACGATTCAAGTGTTGGGTAAACGTAATCTTCATAGAAAGGTAAATATTGTTCAGCGGCAAGAAAGATGGAAACATACTTCCCAGTGGTAGCTTTAGCAATGAAGGTGTGGGAATCTCATTTGGGAATTGAAGACACAATGCAGCCAAGAATGTTGATGAATAATGAGAGATTAAGAGTGGAGTTGTTAATCTTTAAAAGCAGTATCTTTCCAAAGGCATAGAAGGGTGGTGTGTGGCGCAGTCGTTAGCACTCGGACTGCGGTGCTGAAGATTCGCGTTCCAATCCCAGCCCTGGATCAGCATCCGTTTGCTGTTTGCACTATCTCTCCGTGTCCGCATGCGTTTTACCAAACCCCCCCAAACCAAAGGTGAGCAGGTTAGATGGATTGAAATCGCTAAATTTTCCCTTAATTGAAAAAACTTAATAATTGGTTATTCTAAATTTATTTTTAAAAACGATAATGCATGGTCTGTACCGTAGCACAGTGGTTAGCACTGTTGCTTCACTGCTCAGGGTTGCGGGTTCGATTGAGCCACGTTTTGCTCGTGTATTCGTGGGTATTAACCCACAGTACAAGGTTAGTTCGTTTGACCATGCGAAATTTTCATCAGTGTCCAAAAAATATTTGCTGGGGTGAGCTGGTTATGGGAGGAGGATGGAACTTTGTGCTTTGTTAGCGTGCTCTTTCCAAGACATCTGCAGACTCGATGGGCCAAATGGCCTCGTTCTGCACTGTAAATTATATGAATCAGTATATTGCGATGAGATTAAATACACATTATATTGAACAGTGGAATATATACAAAGTACACAGTTGGATGGAATGTTATTGGTCAGATGCCGCAGAGAGGAGTATGAACACGTGACGTCAATCGTCGGAAAGTGTAAGGTACAGAAAGTGCCGCTGAACTGGGGTTGCTACATTAAGCGTTGTAGACAGCATATCTTTACGTTGATCTTGAGAGGTTTGTGAATTACTAGCTACACGGGGAAAGGATTTATTTAACAGGCACTGGTTCAGGAAGGGATACACCTTGTACATGAGCTGTGTGGCAGTGCATTGGAAAGCGAGTGGGAAGGGGTACGTGGGATGCGCCGGGTGGGGAGGTGGTGTGCAGGGGTGGAGGGGTTCGTGAGATGTCTCAGATAAAGTGCTGGAGGGTAGACATATACCACATGTACTGTGGGAGGGTATGGCATAGCAAGTATACCGTGGGAGGCGGAGAGCTTATGTGAAGGGCAAAACCAGAAGGAGAGGCTGTTACGCCCTCTATATTGGTCAATCTGCATGCTTTACCAAAACACGAAGTAGGGAAAATCCCCTACATTTCTTAGAAATGGGACGGGGACATGAGTCGTACGAAGTACACTTCAGGAAACCCACGCAAACACAGGGAGACACGTGGAGATTCCGCACAGACAGTAACCCGAGCCGAGAATCGAACCCCTTGCCCTGGCGCTGTGAAGCAACAGTGCTAATCACTGTGCTACCACTGATCCTTTCAACATTTCAGAGTATGGTTTAAAGGCAGCATCTGAGGGTCACAAGCAGGTCAGACCATGTGAGGCTGGCAGATTTCCTTCCCTGAAAGGCCCCGATAAACCAGATATTTATTTAACGACAGTCGATGATAGTTGCGTTGTCAACATGACTGAGAGAACAGTTCAATTCCAGACTTTAGAGAAGAATTTAAATGTCGCTAGCTGTTATGTTGTGACTTGAACTAGTCTGGTGTCATTAGGAGTCGAGTGACAATACCACTGGACCACTATCTAATCATAATCGTGCAATTATCCAACAGTTATAGGCTTTCTTCCATAAAGAGACGGAAAGTGTCCACAGTTAGGTGGATTGGCCATGCTAAATTGCCCGTAGTGTCCTAAAAAGTAAGGTTAAGGGGGGGGGGGGGTTTGTTGGTTTATGGGTATAGGGTGGACACGTGGGATTGAGTAGGATAATCATTGCTCGGCACAACATCGAGGGCCGAAGGGCCTGTTCTGTGCTGTACTGTTCTATGTTCTATGTTCTATGTTCTCCAGAAGTAAAAGAGATAAACTTGACGGCACTCAGCACTTCTCGCAGTTCCTGTGGCGTGAGAAACATTGTTTTTTTTCCTTTTTTATTTTGTAAATTTAGAGTTCTCAATTATTAGATAGAGTTAGAGAAATACAGCACAGAACAGGTCCTTCGGCCCACGATGTTGCGCCGAACTTTTGTCCTAGGTTAATCAGATAATTTTTGACAGTTTTTCATGGCCAACCCACCCAACCTGCACATCTTTGGACCGAGGGAGGAAACCGGAGTACCCGGAGGAAACCCACGCAGTCACGAGGAGGATGTGCAGACTCCACACAGACAGTGACCCAAGTCGAAATCGAACGTGGGACCATGGAGCTGTGAAGCAATTGTGCTATCCACAATGCTACCGTGCTGCCCTTAAGAAGTTAACCGACACTCCATTATTCTACCCTGATCCATGTACCTATGCAATAGCCGCTTGAAAGTCCCTAACGTTTCCGACTCAACTACTTCCACAGGCAGTGCATTCCATGCCCCCACGACTCTCTGGGTAAAGAACCGACCTCTGACATCCCCTCTATATCTTCCACCATTTATCTTAAATTTATGTCCCCTTGTAATGGTGTGTTCCACCCGGGGAAAAAGTCTCTGACTGTCTACTCTATCTATTCCCCTAATCATCTTATAAACCTCTACCAAGTCGCCCCTCATCCCTCTTCGTTCTGATGAGAAAAGTCCTAGCACACTCAACCTATCCTCGTATGACCTACTCTCCATTCCAGGCAACATCCTGGTAAATCTCCTTTGCACCTTTTCCAAAGCTTCCACATCCTTCCTAAAATGAGGCGACCAGAACTGCACACAGTACTCCAAATGTGGCCTGACCTCACGGCTCTTAAATTCAATCCCTCTGCTAATGAACGCTAGCACACCATAGGCCTTCTTCACAGCTCTATCCACTTGAGTGGCAACTTTCAAAGATCTATGAACATAGACCCGAAGATATCTCTGCTCCTCCACATTGCCAAGAACCCTACTGTTAACCCTGTATTCCGCATTCATATTTGTCCTTCCAAAATGGACAACCTCACACTTGTCAGGGTTAAACTCCATCTGCCACTTTTCAGCCCAGCTCTGCATTCTATCTATGTCTCTTTGAAGCCGACAACAGCCCTCCTCACTATCCACAACTGCACCAATCTTCGTTTCCACCAGTTATTGTTTCCGAATTAAGGAGCAATTGAATGTATTCAACCCACCTATCGTGCGCATCTGTGGGTTGTGGAGGCGAAACCCACGCAAACACGTAGAGAATGTGTAAACTCCCCACGACAGTGACACAGAGCCGCGATTGAAGCTGGCGCCGTGAGGCAGCAATGCTAACCACTGCGCCACCGTGCTGCCCCTGTGAGAAACATAATTAACTTCTGGCCTCCATATTCCCATTGTACCCGTCATCCCTAGTTCATCTGACCAGCGCGTTGTAGAACTGTAGAAAATCCCGTTCGATTCCACCATCCTTGTAAAAAATCACAACATACCATATACCTTCCAAATTGCTGACTGTGCCTCGAGAGTAACCTGCGATTCATGGAATATGGCACTAACTTCACGCTGTGCTTCCGGAACCCCTATTAATTGATATAAAATACTGCTCATCTATTTGCCTGCGACAATTGGACATGTTTACACATTTCCTACTTGATGTTCCATCTGCCAAATGTTCGTTGACTCACTTAATCAATCCGTTTCCCTTTGCATCCATTAATTTGATGAACTCGTGCATTTTAAATCCATGTTTTAAATAGTCCCGATTCCAATAAAACTTTCCCTGTAAACTTGCAGCCTGACAGTTTGATTTCGTTTAAAGTGGTAATTAATTCGATCTGCAGATGTCAATGATGGTCTCGTACCTG
Source organism: Scyliorhinus canicula (assembly GCF_902713615.1). NCBI lineage: Eukaryota > Metazoa > Chordata > Chondrichthyes > Carcharhiniformes > Scyliorhinidae > Scyliorhinus > Scyliorhinus canicula. The sequence goes on from NW_024055730.1 coordinate 155,710, forward strand.
ATTCCTGAAGCTGTGAAAGGTGCTACATCCCTGGTGTCAGCTCGAATGGACATCTCAAGGGAATTTCTTCAAACAGAACTGCTGATTCACCATTCTGCTTCCATTCACTCATAAAAGTTATACGGTTTAGGAACCGTTCTCAATGCCAGGAATAAAACTCGAGGAATAACCCACTCTTCCCAGGAAAACGCAGTGTTATTTGTGTGAGGTTTTAAATTTTGATTTCAAATCCCTCCATGGCCTCTGCAATCTCTTCCACCCCTCACTAGTGCACTGGAATGTCATCCAAGATACGTTTTGTTCATGTCCTCGTGTATAACCTGAACCTACAGCCCTCTGGCACAGATAACTAGTTTGTGGCTTCAAGTCAATCTCCAGATAGAACTTGGATTGAAATTGTTGCCAGTATCACAGGAAACATTCCTCATGCAAAGGGTTCCTTGAACAAATCCCACGCACCATTTATTGAAAAACTAACAAGTGGTAAAATGAGTGAAAACATTATCCTGTAGATGTTCACACATTTCATTGATCATGACGTCGATCAGAATGCAAAACTGCTTCAATTGGTTACACACAAATTTATTCGAAGTTTCCTTCAATAAAACTCCTTGACAAATAAGCAACAGCGCAAGTACACAGATTGACATCTTACACTAGCTTGGGTCTGTTTTACCAGCTTTATCCGGCGTTAATTAACCGGATATCAACTGTAAATTACATTAAATGCAAAGTGTATACTGACGATGTTCAATGCGGTGTATAACCAAAGAAGCTGGTACAGAAAGAAACACGATCCCATAATGGGAAAAATGAGTGTGACGAGGCTCTGCTCATTGCGCCTGTTTCAGGCGGTTCTTCAAATTTCAGTCAGGATTTTGGGCGTACAGGCATCAACTATCTCATGGCTCCTGTCTATATGCTGTGGCAGAAATTATTGAAGAGAACTACAAACAAACAGATAAGTTTGTTCCAGTTATGTCATTGTAATAGTAGAAATAGTTAAAATAGTTTAATATCGTCATAATTATTACCTCGATACTATTGTATGTAAATTCGGCTTTGTCTATTCATTTATGATCGAGTTTGAAATGGTAACTGCTCTCCATTCCTCTCGTCCTTATAGTGCTGAAAGAGATGTAGAGTAAGTGGAGGACAGAAGGGCAGAAGAGATAGTTGAGGCTGAGAGTGGAGAGGAGAATGATGGATAGGAGAGAGGAGCTAAATTCCAGACTACATTTGAGAGGACCGAGGTGATCATTGCAATAAACCAAACTTTCTGATATCAAACATTAATGGAATACGCTGAGAATGATCTGGTCTGTTCTGCAGGATAATTAATTTAATCAGCAACCACCATGTGATCTGCTGATACAAGTCACAGAGCAGCTTTAGCCTCTGTTCCGTGACATCATCTTCTGAAACCGGATGAAAAACTGAATTTTCTTTAGAGTTACATTTTCTGGATGCATGTTAATGACCACAGATGAACTCCAAACTATCAAACATCTTAATTACACCATGTAATACTCACCTTGATCCAGGACCTCTGAAAGTCGTCAGATCCGTGCTGTTTTCGTGACTGATTGGTGATTTTTCCGGCCACGTTGAGGTCTTTATTCGGTTGATAGATCCCCACGTCATTCAGTTCTGTGATGTGAATCCAATCACTCCGTAAATAGATTAGAACAAAAGGCAACACTATTTTTCGTGCGCATGTATATACATTTTCTTCTGATTCATGGATTTCAAGACGTTCTTCCTATGTTTCACGATCCACTTGATTGTCGGAAGGAGCCAATGTAGCAGTTTCGGTGTTTCCAATAAGGTCATGACTGTTTGCATGTAAAGTGTGAACCTTGATGAGATACAACATACTTTGGGAAGTTCTTCCATGAATCCATGATCTTCCAGTGTATCGGCTGTCACCATTGTGGTGTTGGCTCTTGAGGGAAATGCTTCGACCCACTTATTGAAAGTATCAATGATTGCTCGCATATATTTTGTTACACACCCCCCCCCCCCCACCCCTCAACATAGCGGAGGATAATCAACAAAATAAATTTGCAAATTCGACCAGGGCCACTCTATGCGCCTGGAATATCTGAGTTCCCCTTTATGTCTGTTCTTGCTGTTCCATGATGATCCCATTCCTCAATAATTTTATTAATTGCCTCGTTACAATCTAGGGTTGGCAACATGTATATTCCATCTTGAAGACCTAGACCGTTCCTGATGGAATATATATCTCCAGCGGTCTCTGTCACCAGGAGCCTGCACTGCGAGTGTCACGTGGCTGGACGAGAGTGCTTTAGACCTGGGTAAAAAGCCAAATGTTCAAGTGGTGAGTTCAAACGTGTTATCAGGGGGTAACTATTAATATCACTGATCTTCAATTGTACGCTGAATTAGCCGTCAAATCGGGTAATTGAAAGCTGTTCGTTTGGCTAGTTGTATTCCTGAAACAGGAATCAGCTGAGTAATACTCAAATGTATCAATTGGATTCTGCAACTGCTTCAATCCTGTTTCCAGAGCATTGGATTTTGAGGCCGATGAACAGAGGAGTCACTGAGCACTGTTTGTCTGCACAGTGAGTGCTACTGCGCAGGACAAGAATGCTTTAGAGTTGGATGGAAAACACAGAGTTGGGTGAAATTGGGAGACTGTGAATCCGAAATATCAGACGTAGAGCTGAGAGTGTGATTATCGAACAGACCCTGGCAATGTAAAGCGGTTTCATGATTCACTGAATCAGCGTCCTGACTTGGTGGGAGGGGAATGAAACGTGTGATCACAGGAAGATGTGATTTGTTTGGCGAATAAGGAATCTGTTCAAATTTGAAAATGCATTTTACATTTCTGGTTTTAAATTGTGTTCAGATTGAGGTAATAGGCGGAATATTAAACCAAGTTTGAAAAGTTTTTTTAAAAATTAAATAAACAAGAGATGAGGGTCGTGTGGTGTGTTGCTTTGGCATGATGTCAGAGCTGGTTGACTTGTCATGTGAGTGTACCTTTCAGAAGTAGGTAATTAGCAAATAGTTGTAGTGATGTCCTTGTGTGGGTCGAGCCGAGTTGTGTCTCGAGATTTTATTATTTTTGAGCTGGAAGCTGTTTTGCGGCTTTGTGTTTTACTTCAGTTTTAGGCAGTTGCGAGCTGCATTCAGACAAAGCATATGTATTTTGGCGTCCCCCTCTGTATGTTAAAAGGCGTCCAGATCACTTGATAATTTTAAAGTGATACCCGCTTTCTGAAAATAATTTATGCCTACTGCTTTGTTTAAAATGCATTTGAAAATTAATTGAAATGAAAATCGCTTATTGTCACGAGTAGGCTTCAACGAAGTTACTGTGAAAAGCCCCTAATCGCCACATTCCGGCGCCCGTTCGGGAAGGCTGTTACGGGAAACGAACCGTGCTGCTGGCCTGCCTTGGTCTGCTTCCAAAGCGAGCGATTTATTTGGCTTATGGGTGTTTTTTTGGAAAGTTATTAAGTGTTAAATATAGAGTACTATATGTGTGGACTTTTTCTGTGTTGGAAGTTCATAAAATGTTTACTGTGTGTTTATAAAATGTCAACTAAATCAACTTAATAAAGATTGTTTTGTTTCAAAACACTTAAGGTCTCTGCTGCATATCGCCTGGAAAGTCGGCCCTTGTGCTCCTCGCATCCAAAATCTATTAAAAGTTGTATGTCAGATAAACTCCATGATATACTTTCGCGTTTTCTAAACTCTGACACATAACACAACCCATTGTGATCCGTAGTGACAACATGTGTAGTAACCGTTCTTTGCTCTAGCAACGCAGGCTCAGAATTGATGAGTTGATTCTGATTTTCAGGCGTTGCGGCAGATCAGAGAAGGGGAGAGATATCTGGAAACGTATTCCAGGAAGAAGTTTCACCACATAGGCTCACTACCTTGAATTGAGCGAGTAGTCAGCCTCAAGAGCGTGTCTCTGTGAGTGAGGCAGGCTGAGAGATCCTAACTTCAGGTATGGAGAAGCCTCAGGTATTGACCTTGTCCAGCAGGTACGAGGTACTTGCTCTATTGCTGATGAGGAAAAAGACTGTCCGCAAGATGCGTTATCTGAAAACTACGGGGTGGTATAGGAGCCCATTGAGAAGGGGGAGCAAAAAGACAAGTCGTAACATTAGGGGATTCAATGATGAGGGAGACGAAGAGCATCCTTTGTAACCAGGGCCAAGAGTTACACATGTATGTTGTCTGCCTGCTGCAAGGGTGAGGGACATCTCTAGCTGGATTGAAATTGTATTGGAGTGCGGGGGTGGATGAATCCAGTTGTATTGTTCCAACTTGGCACGAACAACGTAGTAAAGACAAGGAAAGAGGACCTTGTTGTGAATTATCAGGAACTAGGAGCAACATTAACGAACAGGTGCTCAACGGTTATTATCTCTGGATTTCTACCCTAGGCATCTGGAAATTGGCACAGGAATGAGAAAATTAGGGAATTAAAGTCTTGGCTAAAGCAGTGGTGCAGGAAAAGGGGTTCCATTTGATGCGGCAATGGTATCTGTATTTGGAAGGAGAGATCTGTTCCGTTGGGATGGCGTTCAGCTGAAAGGGACTGAGAACATTACTCCAGCGGAAAGGAAAAAAATAGCGTGGTCACAAGGACTTTGAACTAGCAAGTTGCGCGGAAGGGAAGGGTTAAACTATATGATGTGTAATGGTTAATGGGAACCAGAACATCAGGTCAGCATGTTAGGAGAAGATAGAGATTAATAGATAAACAGTGAGGGCTAGCCTATCTGCTGCGAAGGGGTAAAAGACACGGGAACAAAATGGAAGGTGACTGGGACAGAGAAGGTTGTGCCTGTTGCACATTGTTCCCAGAATTTAATGAAGGAGGTTAGAATGTGTGAAAAGTGTAGTGCTCAAGAAAATCCTCCAAGCGAAAGACAAGTCGGACATGTTTGGAAACCTTGTACCTGAATGCACTCAGTATTCGGAATAAGGTCAAAGAGCTGACAGCACAAATAGATACAAAAGGGTATTATTTGTTAGGGATCACTGAAACATGGTTGCAGGAGGAAGGTGACTGGGAGTTAAATGTCCAAGCGAACTCGGTATTTCGAAAGGACAGACAGAATGGAACAGGAGGTGGAGTTGCTGTTATCGATATAGATAACATCAAGACTGTATGAAGAATTAATATTGGTGCAAAGGGCCAAGATGCTGATTTGATATGGGTGGAAACAAAACAAAACCAGAAAATCTCCATGTAATGTTAATGAGTCGACAGCACAAATAGATGGATATGATTTGGAAGGGATCACCGAGACATGGTTATAGCAAAGAACAATACAGCGCAGGAAAATGTCTTTCGCCCTCTAAGCCTTTACTGGCCATGATACCATCATTTACCGAAAGCCTCGTCACTTCTTTGTGCCGTATCCCTCTATACTCATCCTATCCATCTGTTTTGCAAGAAGGTTTTTGACGCCGTTCATGTATTTATTTTGACAGCCTCCCCGGGAACGCTTTGCAAGCACACTCCATCATTTGTATAAAAGACCTGCTTCGCAACAAAATCAATCATATTGCTGTTTGTTATCTCGTTGAATTTCATCCTGTTATGGACTGTTGAAATGGTGTATTCTATATGGAGACAGAAGTATTATTTATTGGATGATTCTGCATTGATGAATGTTGTTGTTCTGGAAATTTGCTTCAGCTCCTGAGTTGCTGCTCAAACACTCGCATTTATTCAGCGAGCCAAATTATTTTCAGGTAGCAGTTTGTGGATGTGCTGAAATATCAATTCCTTTCGATTGTTCGATGCATTCAGAAACGTACAGCAATAAATAGTTGACACTTTGGAGCATTCCAATGAGTTATTTAAATTTTCCATTGGAGTGGTGATCTGTCACTGTTGGCAGTGAGCGGACCAGTTTTTTACTCGCATGGGTAAAACCGGGGGATGGTCTGTCACTGTCACAAAATTAGCAGGCTGGATCCTTTCACTCTGGTGTCAGAGAGATTGGTGTAGACTGGCTATCGGTAAAGCGCAAGACGTGCTGTTCCGATCGTGCCAGCTATGGTAAAAGTGAGGAAAAGTGTTATGTGCTTACAATGGCAATGACGTTCTTGGTCGAACTACTAGCTGAGGGGTGGGCGGATACTCTGATTAGTGTAAGAGAGCCCCAGGGCACCTCATGATATGGTAGGCGAGCTATCTTGACTTATTGGTGTATAACGTGACGTCGGGAACCTCCAAATAGTGACGTTAACAGTCTCCCTCGCCTTCGCTAAAATTTTCCACTGTAGATGAAGGAGATATCGTATCCTTTGACCCGAGCCACTTCATCGCCAGGAACTTTAAATCGTTCGGGGAAAGTCATTAGAGGTACTGGCCTGATTTGCTGATACACCAGATTGCCCGCGGAGCGTGAGATTTTACCGGAAAATTGTATATGATGATCTCTGCCATTGACTCAATCTGCGGATTGTTTTAAAACACAGGCTTATTTTCCAACTCCTTGTGAGTAATTACAACACCCCGTGTAACTTCGAAATCGCTTATTGTGCGTCCAGACTAACCTTCTGTGATTCATGGATACTGACAACGACATCACGCTGTGGCTCAGAGTTCAAAAAACCTGTACTAATTTAATTACGATGCTGCTTATCAACTTGTCCCGCTACAATTGGACGCGTTTACATATTTCCCTTCCCCATGTTCCTTCTACCAAATGTTTGCTCACTCACTTAATCAAGCTGTATCCCTTTGCACATTCATTCTGTCATCCTCACAACTCTGTGTGAAGAGGGGGAATGTTACATATTTCCCATGTTTGTAACTACTCTCCAATCTGACTCATCAGCAATGTAAGCATGCATACACTTTATCAACTCATGCTATTTTCCAATTCACACTGTAAACGGTTAAGTCCCAGTAATGCTAACCCCCGCCCCCACCCCCACCCCCCAACTGACGGAAAATAGCAGCTTGAACGTTTGATTTGATTGAAAGTAGGAACTAATTCGAGCTGTAGATGTCAATGATGCCCACGTCTTTAGTTTCCTGAAGGTGTGAAAGGTGCTGATAACCCTGGTGTCAGCTGGAATGGATATCTCAAGGGACTGTCATCAGTTAGGGCAGCTGAGTCACCATTCTGCTTTCATTCACCTATCAAAGTTCTATTATTTCGGAACAGTTCTCACTGCCAGGAATACAAGTAGAGGAATAACCCACTCTTCGCAGGAAAACTCAGTGTTATTTTTACGATGATTTTAATTTTATTTTTAAATCCCCCCATGCCCTTTACCCTCTGGAATCTCTTCTCACTACTGCACTGGAATCTCAGCCAGGATGTTTTGTGCTCAAATCCTGGTGTGTAACTTGAACCCACAGCCCTCTGTCACAGGGAAGAAGGTTGTGGCTTCAATCCATCTCCCCTCCAGTTCTAGACTCCTTCACCATGGGGAAAATGTTGACTATCTACCAATATATGCTCCTGATTATTTTACAGACATCTATAAGCACACCAAATCCTACTATGCTTCAGGGAAAAAAAGTCTCAACCCATCCAGCCTCTCCTCATATCTCAGACCATCAAATCCTGGTAGCATCCTGATAAATCTCCTCTGCAGTTTCTAGTTTAACAATGTCCTTCCTGTAACAGGGTGACAAGAACGGAACACAGTATTCCAAATGTGAACTTATCAATGTTTTGTGCAACTTTAAAAAGACGGAGCAAGCCCTATATTCAATATTCTAAGCAATAAAGCCGAGCATGCTGAATGCCTTCTTCACCAACCTATCCAGCTGGGACTCCACCGTCAAGGAGCTATGAGCATGTTCTCACAGATATATTTGTTCTGTAACATTCAACAGTACCATTAACCGAATAGGAACTGTCCTGATTTGATCCACCAAAATCCATTACCTCACAATTATCCACATTAAACTCCATCTGCCATTCATCGTCCCACTGGCCCAATTGGTCAAAATTATGTTGCAAACGTATATACTCTGCTTCACTATCAACTATGCCTCCACAACTCAATCTACTTGACAAATATGCAACAGCGCAAGTGCATAGATGATAGTTGAGATCTTCCATTAGCTAGGGTCTGTTTTACCAGTTTTTTCCGCCCGAAATTCAGCGGATTAAAAATGTTGAAAGTCAGTTACATCAAACGCAAATTGGCCACTGATTTTCTTTATCCCATTTTGTTAACATCACCAATGAAGCTGGAACACAAATAACCAGGGTCCCTCTGGTGATATGAGTGGGAGCACTGTCATTGGTGCAGTGATGTGGAGATGCCGGCGTTGGACTGGGGTGAGCACAGTAAGAAGTCTTACAACACCAGGTTAAAGTCCAACAGGTTTGTTTCAAACACGAGCTTTCGGAGCACGGCTCCTTCTTCAGGTGAATGGAAAGGCTTGTTCCAGAAATGTTTATATAGACACAGTCAGAGATGCCCCGGAATGCGAGCACCTGCAGGCAATCAAATCATCAAAGATGCAGAGAGAGAGGTAACTCCAGGTTAAAGAGGTGTGAATTGTCCCAAGCCAGTTCAGTCGGTAGGCCTCTGCAAGTCCAGGCTTGTTGGTGGGGGCCGAATGTAATGCGACATGAATCCCAGATCCCGGTTGAGTCCGCATTCATGCGTGCGGAACTTAGCTATAAGTTTTTGCTCAGCAATTTTGCGTTGTCGCGTCTCCTGAAGGCCTCCTTGTAGAATGCTGACCCGGAGATCAGAGGCTGAATGTCCTTGACTGCTGAAGTGTTCCCCAACTGGAAGGGAACAGTCCTGCCTGTTGATAGTCGCACGATGCCCGTTTATTCGTTGTCGCAGTGTCTGCATGGTCTCGCCAATGTACCACGCTTCGGGACATCCTTTCCTGCAGCGTATGAGGTAGACTACATTGGTCGAGTCGCACGAGTATGCGCCGCGTACCTGGTGGGTGGTGTTTCCACGTGTAATGGTGGTGTCCATGTCGATGATCTGGCATGTCTTGCAGAGATTACCCTGGCAGGGTTTTGTGGTGTTGTGGTTGCTGTTCTGAAGGCTGGGTAATTTGCTGCAAACAATGGTTTGTTTGAGGTTGCGCGGTTGTTTGAAGGCCAGTAGTGGGGGTGTGGGGATGACCTTGGCAAGATGTCCATCCTCGCTGATGATGTGTTGGAGGCTGCGAAGAAGATGTCGTAGTTTCTCCGCCCCAGGAAAGTACTGGACGACGAAGGGTACTCTGTCAGTGGTGTCCCGTGTTTGTCTTCTGAGGAGGTCGGTGCGGTTTTTTGCTGTGGCGCGGTGGAACTGTCGATCAATGAGTCGAGCGCCATATCCCGTTCGTACGAGGGCATCTTTCAGCATCTGTAGGTGTCTGTTGCGCTCCTCCTTGTCTGAGCAGATCCTGTGTATACGGAGGGCTTGTCCATAGGGGATGGCTTCTTTAATGTGTTTCGGGTGAAAGCTGGAGAAGTGGAGCATCGTGAGATTATCTGTGGGCTTGCGGTAAAGCGAGGTGCTGAGGTGACCGTCCTTGATGGAGACGAGTGTGTCCATCATGCAGAACATTGGATTCCCATTGGCTCTGGCTGGTCATGTGCCTCTCGCCTGATTGGCTGGGACTAGTCATGTGACTGGTAACCAATTGTTCGAGATGCAAGTAGACCCCGCCTCCGAGGCGGGGTATAAGTACCCAGGTTTCCCGGCGGTCGGCCTTTCTCTGTAGTCGACCACCAGGCTATCAACTAGCCGATTAAAGCCACAGTTTGGATCTTCATCGTGTCTCGCGTCCAATTTATGGTCCATCAGTCCCTTGATTGGAATAATGAGTGTGATGAATCCCTGCTCATTGCGATGTTTGAGGTCACTCTTCAAATTTCGCTCAAGACTTTTGGCCGTCCAGGCCCCAACAGTCTGTTATAGTCATGGCTCCTGTCTACATGCTGCGGCCAGTAATAGTTTCAGAGAAATACAAGAGAACGGATAATAGTTCATTCCATTTGTTTCACTTAGTCAGGAGAAATAGTTACAATCATTTAATATAGTGACAATTATTACCTCAATAATATTTTATGGAGGTTCGTCTTTGTCTTTTCATTCATGGTCGAGTTTAAAATGGTAACTGCTCTCTCCATTCCTCTGGTCTTTCTAATGCTGAAGGAGAGAAAGAGAAAGTGGAGGATGAAGGATAAGAGACAGCACTCAGGAGGAGAGAGGGGAGGAGAATGGGTAATAGGAGAGAAGAGCCAAACGTTAGACTAATTCTATGAGGACTGCAGAGATAATTACAACAAACGAAACTTCCTGACATGTAACATTGATGGAATACGCTGAGAATGATCTGGTCTATTCCACAGGATAACGAATATCATCAGCACATGTCACAGAGCAGCTTCAGCCTCTGTTCCCTGACATCATCTTCTGTTTAGAGTTACATTTTCTGGAGACATGTTGAGACCACAGATATACTCCAAAATATCAAACAGCTGCTATACACCAAGAAATCCTCAAAATTGAACTATGACGTCTGAAAAAAACATACATATCTGAAGACGATGAGAAATGGTTTGAGAATAATGAATGCTGGAGGTGGCTGTGGGCTGAGACTAGATAAAGTGTGGATTCTGAGCAGTGGTCTTCAGTTTTTTTTTAAATTACGGCTGCCAATTTATACATTAACTCTAGTTGCTTCCATATTCTTTAACCTTCTCTCTGACATAAATATCCCAATCTAGTTTTACATATTGTTAGTTGCCATTTCAAAGTAGTGACTGTTTTACGGCTGGAAGGCAAACAGATGGAAGGTGTTAAAGGGACAATATTTGCCTGACAAGCGGAGGTGACCTTGTTCCCTGAGTGTTGGGTTTGCTCACAGCTCGGGAGAAACATTGCATTGGTTTGGGTCAGTGGAAAGACACTGTCAGAGTGAGAAGAACGCTGAACAGAAGCTGCCAGGATTGGTTGAAAACCTAAACACAGGGCAGCTTCAGCCTCTGTTCCCTGACATTATCTTTTGTTCAGAGTTACATTTTATAGAGACATATTAAAGACAGAGACACTTCAATATATCAAACAGCTGCTTTATACCAAGAAGTTCTCAATATTGATCTATGACCTCTGAAAAGAAACATCCATATGTATGGACAATCTGATGTCAGTTCGCTGACTCTGTCAAAAGGCGTTTCTGGACCAACATTCACTCCACCGCATACAGAAATCAAACCCACAATCGCCGAGGCAGAAAACATATCCTTATCCAATTACTACTGGGACTGTTTGACGTGTTACGTTGTTTATTGCTGCTTTATCCCTTTTCTCCATTTAATCGCTGCGCAATTTGATGCCCTTTTCTGGGCCGGCCCTTTCCTTTCTCCAACAACCAAATTCCATCAATAGCAAACCTTCCAGTTTTGATCTGACAGGATCAGGATTTGCTTTGTGTTTCGGTCATTAATGTCGTTCTATCTCCCATTTTAAATGTGGGGAAGTTAATCCTTCCAAGTTAATATTCCATTGTAAAAAATATATAATTGGGGTTTTTATCTGCACAGCTTATATTCTGAGAAACAGTAACAGAAAAATAAACTGCTATTAGCCAGCTACGAAACTCGAAGACACAGCTGCAGAATAAGAGCCATGTATATCAGTTAGCTGGGGATCCAGGACAAACTGTTAGAATAAGAATCAACATGTGTATAAGCTAGCCAAGGAACGATGAGGAACAGTTGAATAATAATTATCCTGTATATTATTTGGCTGGAGAATTGGAGATGTAGTTACAGAATAAGGGACATGTTGATAGGTTGGCTGGGGAACGAGGAGTCACAGTTACAGAATAAGGACCTTGAGTGTTACCAGAAAAGAACAAGGGCACTCGATTACAAACTAATGATCACGTATATAATCCAGCTGGTGAACTAGGAGACATGGTCACAGAATGAATATTATTTATTTAAGCTCGCTGGGGAGCTATAAGACACATTTGCAGAATTATGGTCAAGTAAGTAACCTCGGGGGCAGCACGGTGGCCTAGTGGTTAGCACAACGCCTCACGGCGCTGAGGTCCCAGGTTCGATCCCGGCTCTGGGTCACTGTCCGTGTGGAGTTTGCACATTATCCCCGTGTCTGCGTGGGTTTCGCCCCCACAACCCAAAAATGTGCAGAGTAAGTGGATTGGCCACGCTAAATTGCCCCTTAATTGGAAAAAGTAATTGGGTAATTTAATTTTTTTTTAAAAAAAGTATGTAACCTAGCTGGAGAACAGGCGATACATTAGGCTGATGGTCATTTATATAAGCTATCTTTGGATCTAGGAGAGACAGCTAAATAATAGGGATCATGTAAATAATCTGAGTGAAGGCGTCACCGAAAAAGGTATCGATTCAGTGTCACGTCTGGAAGCGAGATGGTCAAATTATTTATTTCACACCCATATTAATAAACGTCCATTTTCATTCACCTGTCCAGTACCTCTGTGCTGCTTGAAAACATTTGCATCATCTTTATCACCCAGGGGTAATCTTTGCAAATCCACGCTCCCTCGCTCTGATCAGTTGGTCCGGTTAAACCTGTTCACACGCCCAGTTCTTCCGGCTGAACTCCACTCATTTCCCTGGGTCAGATGTTCCGATAAGAGGCACAAAATCAGCCTTCCATGTCTGTCACTTCACTCAAATAACACAACGAAGTGTTTAATTGTCCAATCTAAATGGATAGTTTCAAATCAAAATATATATTTAAAACATTGTAGTTCAGATATATGTAATGATCCCATCTCCTCATATGAAGACCCTGTAATTGAAATTCTGTTCCTGTGGACCTCACATATTTTAACACCATTTTTTAAATCCGCCATTGACACCCGGATAGTATAAATTTTGTTCAGTCCCTGGTCATGTTTAAGTAATATCTTTCCTCGTACCTCTGTCATTTTGCTCTTCCTCTATTGTAAATACTGAAACAACGTCATTCTTCATCATGTCTGTCTTTTAATTATTTTAAATGACAACGGCACTTTTAACAATTAACAAGCGGTAACCTCCCTCCTGATCTCTACTTTTATACAATTCTATTGAACTAGTGTCCTTTGGTAATTTAAATACCACGTGGGTTTATTTTCACGCCCAATTTCTTGCATTCTACTCTTGCTTTGTCACCATTTACAGATATTTACAATCTTGCAGCCATGCGTCTGTTATGGCGGCCATGATGTGACTCGACTATTCAATTTGTGGCTGGGTACATTCAATCTATTCTTCATACTCTGTTTTTTGTGCAAAGAATATTAATAATCCCATAAGATGGACCCTATCCTTCTGCTCTAATGTTTTTCGCAAACGTTAACTGCTCCTATGTCAGTGACATATCCACTTTTCTGTACAGACACTAACCCTTGAGTCCAGTACGAAAAGACACAGTCTGCGGTCGCCAACTGGTCCAGAACGGGGGAATACTGTTTGCTTCCGAAGATATTGAATAGTTTGAACTCTATCCCAGAAAAATGTGCAACCTCATCTGCAGATAATATTATCTTTAACAGGCTGTCTCTGTAACTGAGGCTGCTGCGACAACTTTCAAATATATCTCATACATTTGAATAATTTGCTTGTGTTGCTCCGGATCTTCTGCGTTCATTTCCCTATTCGAAATCTATCTCTCGGATGAATGAGGCGCAGAGTAAGTTTAAAAAAGTTTAAGAAATATCAGTTTTAAACCTAATTTTGGAAAGCAATTGAGAGGATAATATTAAAGCAACGCCCTGAAATAATTGAAGGTAAATATAATAACCATTGAACCACACAATGTGTAGGCGACCCAGTAATAGAACAAATGTCTGTAATATGAGATAGCTGCGGAACTGGGAGACACAGTTAAAAAATAAGGATCATGTGTACAAACTCGCTGTGGAAATTAAAGACACAGATTCAGAGAGCCTCATGTATAGATGCTTGTGGTGGAACTGGCGGACACAGGTAGAGAAGAAAGGTCATGGTTATAAGCTAGCTGGGGAACTACGAGACACAGTTACAGAATAAGGGTCATGTCTATAAGTTCGCTGGGGAACGGGCGAACCTAGGTACAGAATAAGGGTCATGTATATTTGTTAGCTGGGGATCGAGGAGGCACAGTTACAGAACAAGCGTCATGTATATAAGTTAGTAGGGGAAGTGGGTGACACAGTTACAGAATAGGGGTCATGTATGTGCGTTAGCTGATGATCTAGGAGACACAGTTACAGAATAAGGGTCCAGTATATAAGCTATCTGAGGAACTAGGAGACACAGCTCCACAATAACAAGGAGCAAGCTACAGAATAAAAAAATAATTTACATCAGCCAACTGGATACAGAGGAGATACACTGACAGAAAATAGGTCATGTATATAATCTAGCTGGAGGACAATCAGACAATGTGGCAGAATAAGCATCATGTACATTAACGAGCTGGGGTGCAAGGGTGAAAATTTACAGAATAAAAGTATCACTTGTATTATTAAGCTGGGGGATTGGTGTTAAAGTTACAGAAAGAGTGTCCTAGATTTAAGCTAGCTGGGGAAATAGAAGGACGAGGGGACGGCAAATTAACACATTAGTTAGCACTGCCGCCTCAACGCACCAGAAGCCCGGGCTCGATACCGACTTCGGAGAGACTCTCTGTTTGCACATTCTTCCCCTGGCTGCGTGGTTTTCCTCCGCTTTCCTCCCACAGTCCAAAGATGTTTCGGTGGATTGTCTCTGGTACATACATAGATACATAGAAGATAGAAGCAGGAGGATGCCGTTGAGTCCTTTGAACATATTCCGCCCTTCATCACAATCATGGCTGATTATCCAATTCAATAGCCTAGTCCTGCTTTCTCCCCATAGCTTTTGATCTCATTCTCCCCAAGTGCTATATCTAGCCGCCTCTTGATTATCTTCAATGTTTCAGCATCAACTACTTCCTGTGGTAATGCATTCCACAGGTTCACGACGCGTTGTTTGAAGAAATGTCGCCTTATCTCTGCCCGAAATGGTTTACCCTGAATCGCTCATGAGTAATCTTACAAATCCACGCTCGCTCGCTCCAATCAGCTGCGACAGTTCAACCTGTTCACACATCCTGTCATTCAGGGTGAACTCCATTCACTTCCCCGTCACAAATATTCCGGTAAGCAGCGCAAATTTAGTTTTTTCTCACTGTCACGTCGCTTAAATTACAGAGCTACACGTGTAATTGTCCAAACCAAAGGGATGGTTCTCAACTCCAGATAACATTGAAAGATTATGGGTCAGATATATGTAATGATGCCATCTCCTCACATGAGGACCCTGAATTTCGAATCCTGTTCCTGTGAACCTCTCACACTCTAACACCATTCATTTATCGGCCATATGACACCCTGATCGTATGACTTTTGTTCCGTCCCTAGGTCTGATTCAATAATATGTTTTCTCGTAAGTCTGGCATTTTGAACTCTTCCTGTATTGTAAATAATGAAGCAAATTAATTCTCCAGCAAGTCTGTCATTTCCTGATTTTAATTGACACATTTATCAGTTAACAAGAAAAGGTTTCTCCTCTGACGTCTCTCCTTTGTACAAGTTAAATGTCGTGAGATTAACATTCCTTGCGAGTGTAGTTTCATGCTGCATTTCTTTGTGTTTTACTCCTGCCTTGTCATCATTTACGTCTGTAACCATTTTGCAGCCAGTCCTCTGTTATGGCGCCCATGATGTAACGCGCAAGTTTAATTTCTGGCTGGGGTACATTCAATAGATCTTCCATGCTCTCTATGTCTGTATAAAGCTTGTTAATAATGCCATAAGCTGGGCACCGTCCTTCCGCTCTAATGTTTTATGAAAATGTTAACTATTCCTATTTTAGTGACTTATCCACGATTCGGAACGGGCACTAATCAGGGGGACAGCTACCAGAAGAAACAGTTTCACAATAAGGGGTGGCCTTTAAGTTCTGGAATGAGGGGAACACCATTTATTTCAGAAGATATGGGATCCTTTGAATTGACTATCCCAGAACGCAGTGGATATTCATCTGCAGAGAATATTATCTTTAACAGGCTGTCTCTGTAACTGAGGCTGCTGTGTCAACTTGCAAATATATCTCATA
Source organism: Scyliorhinus canicula (assembly GCF_902713615.1). Classification (NCBI taxonomy): domain Eukaryota; kingdom Metazoa; phylum Chordata; class Chondrichthyes; order Carcharhiniformes; family Scyliorhinidae; genus Scyliorhinus; species Scyliorhinus canicula. The sequence goes on from NW_024055730.1 coordinate 171,810, forward strand.
CATTAGAATAATTTGTTTGTGTTGCTCCTGATCTTCTGCGTTCATTTCCCGAACGGTCTTCCATCTCTAGGGCGAAGGAGGCTCCGAGTAAGTTTAAATAACGTGAAGAAATATCATTTTAAAACCTAATTCTGAAAGGCAATTAAGAGGATAATATTAAAGTATAGGTGTTCAAAAAGTGAAGATAAATGTAGCAATCATGGAAAAACCACAATCCCATGCGTTATAACCTTGCACAATAATCTTTGTCAAACTACTTCTGAAAGTCCAAATTTACCACATCGACTCCCCCCCCCCCCCACCCCTTGTCGACTTTGCAAATTGCATCTTCAAAGAATTTCAACAGATTTGTAAATCACACATCCCAGAGTACTGAATGAGGGGCTCAGGAAATTGTGGATGCATAGTGGTCAGAATAAGAGCAATGTATATAATGTCGCTCGAGAAGTAAGAGATAAAGTAAAATGGTAATAGTTATGTGGGTAGAGGTATGGGATCTAGTTAGAGAGAGCCAGGAGGTAGGGTTGCAAGAGACTCAACCCTTGTCCCTGCCCCACAGATTCGGTATTCTTGCTCCCTGTGTGGACGGGAACGGTGACTGGAGAGAGGATGAAAAAATTGACCAGAACACCGTGGGAGCCTTCCAATTGAGAGAAGAGAAGGAAATGTAGTCGTAATTTGGGTAATTGGGGTTAGTATAGTTCGGGTAATTGACTCTGTTGACTGTGACCAGTATCGAGAATCTCGAAGATCGTCTGGTCTGCCTGGTTCTCGTGTGCGGGTCATCTCATCTGGGCTGAAGTGTAACAAAAAAATAAGTAAGGTATGACACCTGAACAGGCTCTTCGGCCCTCCAAGCCTGCGCCGACCATGCTTGATATCTACCTTCAAATGTTCCCCTCTTCCGAGGTCTGAATTCCTCTATTTCCATTATATTCATGTAATTGTCAAGACTCCCCTTTAACGTCATTATGATATTTGCTTCCTCCGGCAGCGCGTCCACGCAGCAACTACCATCTGTGTAGAAATGTCCCTCGCGCATCAACTCTAAACGTTGCTGATCCCTTTAAAATGTTCGGCTGAACAGCTGCTTGTTTTGCTGATGAGGGAAATAAGGCACCAGCCAGGAAAACACGTTTTCCAATGACATCACCAGAAAACAGACACACCTGCTCGTGTGAATACAAAAGCAAGAACACTCTGCGATTAGATAGAGAAGAGACCAACACCAGCGTTCTGACCGTGACTCTGGCAGGCCCTGGCGGAGATGCAGAAAGGGCTGATCTTGGTGCTTGTACTTCTAGTGCTGACTCAGCACAATGCTGCTGGAGCGCATTGGTTGAAAACAAGTAAGAATCTGTAAATTGCACCAATACTAAAACAGCTGGAGTTAATGCAGATTAATTTCAAATCGATTGCATTTTCTTTGAGTGTAATGATTTGATTGGTTAAGAGAGAGGATTGTGAGATTGCAAAACAAACCGAAGAATTCAGTCTAAACTATCTCCTTTAGTAATACGTGGTGGATTAGTCAGTATCTGAGTGCTTCGTGGGGATTTTTGGTGTTGGGAGCTGATCCACACAGGCCAACAATAAAAGCACAAATTACTGGGCGTGGTGACGTTTCTGGGTCTCAATGAGCCCATTAATCCGGGTAGAAAACCTTCAAATTGTCCTCATTGCATAATTCACACTTGCTGCTCCCGATCACTGACATCTGATACAGATTGTGAGAGTCTGTACTGTGTGTGAGGATAGGTTCAGGATCTCCTTCAGGCCCTTTCTCCCCACACCAGGTGTCTAGCCTCAGATGTTGAAATGGGGAATTGGGAGCAAGACTGGTTTTCTGTGGGAAATGTCCCCAGACAGGAAGTACCTTGTCATTGTGAGACGTGGTATAGTTACTAAACGAGCAATCCCGAGAAACGGGGCTCCAATTCTACCACGGCAGGCGATCGAATGGTCTGGCAAAGCTCTCAGCAACTACTAAATTCACGGGATTGGAAACAAATGCTGGTCGTGCCAACTCTGCCAATAATCACACGGAAGAATAAAGCAAAATAAAAAGCAACGGGTCCAGGGAATAAAATGGCTTCAACCAGATGCATTCAACTGGATTAACACTGTCCCGTTCATAAGAATGTGGGGTGGGAGAAGGTTGACTAAATAGATATTACAAGGGGTGAAATGATTCATTGACAATAACTGGGGCCAGTCTTTGTCTCAATTGGGAGTTGAGTGAATGTTTGTTGGTTAAGGTCACAGCCCAGTTAACGGTGCTCAGCACTGCGGGAATGCTCCGCTGTTGTGGATTAATGTTTCACTCCAGTACATGGAGCTCAGCACTGCCCGAGTGTAGCACTGTTGTGGTTTGATGGTCAATTCCAGTACATGGAGGTCAGCACTGCGGGAATGCTCCACTCTTGTGTATTAATGTTCCACTACAGTAATTGGAGCTCAGCACTTCCCGAGTGCTGCACTGTTCTCTATTGATGTCTCACTCCATTACTTGGAGCTCAGCATCGCGGGAACACTGCACTTTTGTGGGTTAATGCTCCGCTCGAGGACCTGGAGCATAACACTGCCAGAGTGCTGCACTGTTGTAGCATATGTCGCCTCCAGGACACGGAGCTCAGCACTGCCAGAGCGCTGCATTGTTGTGGATTGATGTCCCAGTCTAATCCATAGAGCTCAGCAATGACAGAGTAATGCACTATTGTGGGTAGATGTCCGACTCCAGTACATGGAGCTCGGCACTGCGGGAACGCTGCATTGGTTTGGATTAATGTCCCAAACTAATGCATGGAGGTCTGCACTGCGGGACCGCTGCATTGTTGTGGATTGATGTCCCAGCCTAATGCATGGAGCTCAGCACTGACAGAGTAATGCACTTTTGTGGGTAGATGTCCGACTCCAGTACATGGTGCTCGGCACTGCAGGAGCGCTGCATTGGTTTGGATTAATGTCCCAGTCTAATGCATGGTGTTCAGCCATGTGTGACTGCTGCACTGTTGTGGGTTAATATTCTACTGCAATGATGCAGCTCAGCACTGCGGAGGTGTCGTGCTCTGGAGAAAGCAGCATTTGGTTACCCTGTCGACCTCTTCTTCGGAGAGGGATTTTATGCGTTATACTGTCGTTATTCTATGTGGAGCTGGGGTTCTCGCATTCTTCTGCACCAGCATCACTCACTGCAGGAACGTGATCAGAAACGCTACATTCTTCACATCTAATTTTCTATTTTGTGACATATTCTGTGAAATGATTGACCGCACTGTTTGCGGAGTAAACATTGTTGAACTTTGAGTGAACGTCCCCTGTCCCTTAAACTGTTGAGATTCTTTCGGTGCTGCGAGCAGGTCTCTAAATATATGTATTATTCTCTGTGTTCCTGGATAGTGCAGGTGGTGTTCTCCATCCTGAGGCAACGCACAGAGCCTCTCTACCGTACAGAGAGAAAATCAACAGACCGGAGAGTGGCAGTGAGGGAGTAGGATTAAACATGGCAAGAAGTGGGAAAGAGGGAGTGTGAGAATCTGCGCAGACTAGCGGGTGGGACGGAGTCTGTATAGGACAGGAAGTGGAAGGGAAGGACTGGTTGCGTATTGGCCAGGGAGTGAGAGGGAGGGGGGATAGTCTGTCGACATCAGAGATGTGAAAATACATAATCTGTATAGGGCAGGAAATGGGAGGTCGGGAGGTCGAGAGGGAGCGAGGGTGGCCTTAAATCAAAGAGTGGGAGGGAAATGATTCTGTGCAGGTCAGTGAGCAGGAGGGAGTGGTCTAGTCTGTCGAAGACGGTGTGTGGGAGACAGGGAGGGTGCGGAAAAGGAGTGGGTGGGTGGGAGGAAATGCGTTTGTACACAACCAGTAGATGGAGGGAGTGAGTTTGTACAGGCCAGGAGGTGGAGAGAATGAGTTTGTACACACTAGGAGGTGGGGAGGGAGTGAGTTTGTGCTGACCAGGAGGGTGGAGGCAAGTACCGACATAGGACAGAGCAGGAGGTGGAGGGAATTGGTGAGTTGCTACAGACCATGATGTGCAGGGAGAGTCAGTTTGTACAGAGCAGGAGGTGGCGGGCGTGAGTTGTAACAGACCAGGACGTGGAGGGAGGGAATGAATTTGTACGGACCAGAGGTGGCGGGTGGGAGTAACTTGGTACAGACCAGGAGGTGGAGGGAGGGATTGTGGATTTACAGACCAGGAGGTGGAGTGAGGGAGTGTGTTTGTACAAAAAAGGAGGTGGAGGGAGAGGGTGTATGTACAGACCAGGCCAGGAGGTGGAGGGAGGGAGTTAGTTTGTACAGACCAGTAGATCGAGCGAGTGAGTTTGTACAGACCTGGAGGTGGAGGGAGATACTTTGTACAGACCAGGAGATGGAGGGAGGGATTGAGTTCCTGAAGACCAGGAGGTGGATGGAGGTAATGACATTGGACAGAGCATGAGGTGGAGGGAATTTGTGAGCTTTTACAGACCAGGATGTGAAGGGAGGGAGTGAGTTTGTGCAGTCCACGTGGAGGAGGGACGGAGTGACTTTGTACAGACCAGGATGTGGAGGGACGGAGTGAGTTTGTAAAGACCAGGCGTGGGAGGGAGGGAGTTTGTACAGACCAGGAGGTGGAGGGAGGGAGTGAGTTTGTAAAGACCAGGCGGGGGAGGGAGGGAGTTTGTACAGAGCAGGAGGTGAAGGGAGCGAGTTTATACAGACCAGGAGGTGAAGGGACTAAATTTGTACAGACCAGGAGGTGGAGCGAGTTATTTTGTACAGACCAGTAAGTGGAAGGAGTGAGTGTATTTTTACAGACCAGATGGAGTAAGTGAGTTAGTAAAATACCTGGACGTGGAGGGAGGGAGTGACTTTGTACCTACCAGGAGGTGGCGAGTGGGAGTGAGTTTGTACAGACCAGGAGATGGAGGGAGTGGTTCAGGCTTTACAGATCAGGAAGTGGAGAGAGGGAGTGCGTTTGCACATATAAGGAGGTGGAGTGAGAGAGATTATTTACAGAGCAGGCCAACCGGTGGAGGGAGGGAGTGAGTTTGTAAAGACACGGAGGTGGAGGGATGGAGATAGTTTGTACAGACCATTAGATCGAGCGAGTGAGTTTGTACTGACCTGGAGGTGGAGTCAGTGAGTTTGTACAGATCAGGAGGTGGAGGGAGGGATTGCGTTTGTACAGACCAGGAGGAGGAGGGACGGTGTGACTTTGTACAGACCAGGATGTGGAGGTAAGGAGTGAGTTTGTACAGACCAGGAGGTGGAGGGAGGGAGTGAGTTTGGACAGACCAGAAGGTGGAGGGAGTGAGTGTGTTTGTACAGACCTGGTGAAGGTATGGAGATTTTACAGACGAGGGGGTGGACCGGGAGAATGAGATTGTACAGACCAGGGGGTGGTGTGAGTGACCTTCTACAGACCAGGAGATGGACGGAGGGAGTGAGTTCGTGCAGACCAGGAGGTGGAGGGAGGGAGCTTGTCCAGAACAGGACGTGGGGGAAGGGAGTTGAGATTGTACAGACCAGGAGCTGGAGTGAGTGAGTTTGGACAGTCTTGGAGGTGGAGGGTGTGAGTTTGTACAGACCAGGAGATGGAGGGAATGAGTGAGTTCGTGCAAACCAGGCTGTTGAGGGAATGCGTTTGTACAGATCAGGAAGTGGGGGAGTGAGTGAGTTTGTGCAGACTAGGAGGTTGAGGGAAGTAATGACACTGAACAGAGCAGAAGGTGGAGGGAATTGGTGAGTTTCTACAGATCAGGATGTGAAGGGAGGCAGTGAGTGCGTACAGAACAGATGTGGGGAGGGAGAGAGCTTTTACAGTCCAGGAGGAGGAGGGACGGAGTGACTTTGTACAGACCAGGATGTGGAGAGAGGGAGGGAGTGAATTTGTTCGGACCAGAAGGTGGAAGGCTGGGGAGCGTTTGTGCAGAATAGGAGGTTGAGGGAGGAAATTAGATTGTACAGAGCACGAGGTGGAGGGAGGGGGTGAGTTTGTACAGACCAGCAGGTGGAGAGAGGTAGGGTGATTGTACAGAGCAGGAATTGGAGGGAAAGTATGCGTTTGTACAGACCAGAAGGTGGAGTGAGGGGCGTCAGTTTGTACAAACCAGGAGGTTCCGGGCGTGAGTTGGTACAGACCAGAGCTGGAGGGAGTAATTGAGCATGTACAGACCAGGAGTTGAGGGAGAGCTTGTACAGACCAGGAGGTGGATGGAGGGAGTGAGGTTGTACAGACCAGAAGGTGGATTGAAGGAGGGAGTTTTAACAGACCAGGAAGTGGTGATAGGGATTGAGATTTTACAGACCAGGGGGTGAGGAAACGATGTGAGTTTGCAAATACAATGAGGTGGAGGGAGTGTGACTTTGAACATACCAGTATGTGGAGGGAGGGAATGAGCTTGTACAGATCAGGAGGTGGAGAGAGGGTGAGTGTGTGCAGGCCAGGAGGTGGAGGGAGGGAGTGAGTTTGTACAGACCAGGGGGTGGAGTGAGTGAGTTAGTACAGGCCAGTTGGAGGGAGGGAGTGATATTGTAAAGGCCAAGAGGTGGAGGGAGGGAGTTTCTACAGACCAGGAGGTGGAGAGAGAGCGTGAGGAAGTGAGTTACTACAACCTGGAGGTGGAAGGAGGGAGTTTGTACAGACCAGTGGGTGGAGGGAGGGCGTGAGGAAATAAGTTTCTACAGACCACAAGGTGGAGATGGAGTGAGTTTGTACTGACCGGAACGTGGAGGGAGGGAGTGAGTTTGTACAGACCCCAGGAGATAATGGGGGTGTGTTTGTAGACCAGGAATTGGAGGGACAACGTTTGTGCAGACCAGGAGGTGGAGATGGAGTGTGTTTGTACAGAACATGAGGTGGAGGGAGTGAGATTGGACAGACCAGGAATTGGAGGGAGGGAGTGACTAGGTACAGGCCAGGGGGTGGAGTGTGTGAGTTTGTACAGGCCAGGAGGTGGAGGGAGGGAGTGAGATTGTAAAGGCCGGGAGGTGGAGAGAGGGAAGGAGTTTCTTCAGACCAGGAGGTGGAGTGAGGGCGTGAGGAAGTGAGTTACTACAGACCAGGAGGTGGAAGGAGTGAGTTTGTTCAGACCAGAGGGTGGAGGGAGTGCGTGAGGAAATAAGTTTCTAAAGACCAGGAGGTGGAGATGGAGTGAGTTTATACAGACCGGGACGTGGAGGGACGGAGTGAGTTTGTACAGACAAGGAGTTGGAGGGAGTGAGTTTGTACAGACCAGGAGGTGAAGGGCGTGAGTTTGTACAGACCAGGAATTGGAGGGAGGGAGTGACTTCGTACAGACAAGGTGGTGGAGAGAAGGAGTGGGATTCTACAGACCAGAGGTGGAGAAAGGGAGTGTGTTTGGACAGAGCAGAAGGTGGAGGGAGGGCGTGTGTTTGTTCAGACCTGGTGAAGGGAGGGATTGATGTTTTGCAGACCAGGGGATGGAGGGAGGGAGGGAGTGAGTTTGTGCAGTCCAGGTGGAGGGAGGGAGGGAGATTCTGCAGACTGGGGAGTGGAGGGAGTAGTTCAGTTTGTGCAGACCAGGATGTGGAGTGAGTGAGTTTTTAAAAACCTGGAGGTGGAGTGAGTAAGTTTGTACAGACCAGGAGGCGGAGTGAGTGACTTTGTACAAAACAGAAGATGGAGGGAGGGAGGCCGTTCGTGGAGACCAGGACGTGGGGGGAGGGAGTTGAGTTTGTGCCGACCAGGATGTGCAGGGTGTGACTTCGTACAGACTAGGAGGTGGGAGAAGGGAGTGAGTATGTGCAGACCAGGAGGTGGAGGGAGGTAATGACATTGCACAGAGCAGGTGGTGGGGGAAGAGAGTGAGTATGTGCAGACCAGGAGGTGGAGGGAGGTAATGACATTGCACAGAGCCGGAGGTGCAGGGAATTGGTGAGTTTTTACAGATCAAGGTGTGGAGGGAGGGAGTGAGTATGTACAGACCAGGAGGTGGAGTGAGTGAGTTTGTACAGGGCGTGTGTTTGTTCAGACCTGGTGAAGGGAGGGATTGATGTTTTGCAGACCAGGGGGTGGAGGGACGGAGTGAGTGCGTTTGTGCAGTCCAGGTGGAGGGAGGGAGGGAGATTCTGCAGAAGGGAGTGAGCTGTAGGGAGGGAGGGAATTTGTGCAGACCAGCAAGTGGAGAGAGGGAATGTGATGGTACAGAGCAGGAGGTGGAGGGAAAGTGTGAGCTTGTACAGACCAGGAGGTGGAGTGAGTGAGTTTGTACAGACCAGGAGCTGTAGGGAGGGAGGGAATTTGTGCAGACCAGCAGGTGGAGAGAGGGAATGTGATGGTACAGACCAGGAGGTGGAGGGTGGGAGTCAGTTTGTACAGCCCATAGATTCTGGACGTGAGTTGGTACTGACCAAAGCTGGGGGGAGGAACTGAGTTTGTACATTCCAGGAGTTGGAGGGAGCATGTTTGTACAGACCAGGATATGAAGAGAGGGAGTGAGTTATGTAGACCAGGATGTGGAGGGAGGGAGTGAGTGTGTACAGATCAGGAGGTGGAGATAGAGGGAGTGAGTGTGTACTGACCAGGAGGTGGAGATAGGGATTGAGATTTTACTGACCAGGATGTGAAGAGAGGGAGTGACTTTATGTAGACCAGGATGTGGAGGGAGGGAGTGATTGTGTATAGATAAGGAGGTGGAGGGAGGGAGTGACTGTGTACAGACCAGGAGGTGGAGGGAGGGAGTTTGTACAAGCCAGGAGGTGGAGGGAAGGAATGATTTTGTACAGACCAGGAGGTGGAGAGAGGGCGTGAGGAAGTGAGTTTCTACAGGCCAGAGGGTGGAAGAAGGGAGTGAGTTTGTACAGTCCAGGGGTGGAGGGAGGGCGTGAGGAATGAGTTTCTACAGACCACGAGAGGGAGGTGGAATGAGTTTGTACAGGACCGGGAGGTGCAGGGATGGAGTAAGTTTGTACAGACAAGGAGGTGGAGGAACTACGTTTGTGGCAGACCAGGAGGTGGAGATGGAGTGTGTTTGTACAGACCAGGACGTGGAGTCAGTGAGATTGTACAGACCAGGAGGTGGAGGGAGGGACTGCGTTTGTACAGACCAGTACGTGAAGGGAGGGAGTAGGATTGTACAGGCCAGGAAGTGTATGGTGGGAGGGTGTTTGTGCAGACGAGGAGGTGGAGTGAGGGAGTGGTTTGGACAGACAAGGATGTGGAGTGAGTGAGTTTGTACAGACAAGGAGGTGGCGGGTGGGGAGTTTCTTTGCACAGACCAGGGGCTAGGGGGGGGGATGAGGTTGTACAGACCAGGAGTCGGAGAGAGGGAGTGAGTTTGTACAGTCCAGGAGGGGGAGGGAGGGAGTGAGTTTGTACAGACCAGCAGATGGAGTGAGTGAGTTTGTAGAGACCAGGAGGTGGACCGGGGGAGTGAATTTCTACAGACCAGGAGGTGGAGTGAGTGACTTTGTACAGACCAGGAGATGGAGGGAGGAGTGAGTTTGTACAGACCAGGAGGTGGAGTGAGTGAGTTTGTACAGATCAGGAGATGGAGGGAGAGAGTGCGTTCGTGCAGACCAAGAGGTGGAGGTAGTGCGTTTGTACAGACTACGAGGTGGGGGGAGGTAGTGAGTTGGTGCAGAATAGGAGGTAGAGGGAGGTAGTGATATTGGACAGAGCAGGAGGCGGAGGGAATTGCTGAGTTTCAATAGACCAGGATGTGGAGGGAGTGAGTTTGCACAGTCCAGGAGGTGGAGGCAGTGAGTTTGTACAGACCAAGAGGCGGAGGGAGTAGGTGAGACTGTACAGACCAGAGTTGGAGGGAGGAATTAATGTTTTACAGACCAGGTGGAGGGAGTGAGCTTGTACAGATCACGAGGTGGATGGAGGGAATGACTTTCTACAGACCAGGTGGTGGAGGGAGGGAGTGAGTTGCAAAGATACGGAGGTGGAGGGACGGAGTTAGTTTGCACTGCCGAGTAGATCGAGCGAGTGCGTTTGTACAGCCCTGAAGTTGCAGTCAGTGAGTTTGTACAGACCAGGAGTTGGAGGGAGGGACTGCGTTTGTACAGACCAGGAGGTGGAGGGAGGGGCTGAGCTTGTGCAGAACTGGAGTTTGAGGGAGGGAGTGAGTTTCTACAGACTGGGGGGTGGGGAGAGTGATTATGCTTGTACATACCAGGAGGTGGAGGGAGAGAGTGAGTTTGTACAGACCAGCAGGTGGCGTGAATGAAATTGTACAGAGCAGCAGGTGCACGGGCGGAGTCAGTTTGTTCAGACCAGGAGGTGGTGAGAGACTTTGTACAGACCAGGGGATGGAGGAAGGAGTGAGTTCGTGCAGACCAGGAGGTGGAGGGAGGGAGTGACTTTGTACAGACCAGGAGGTGGACGGGGGAGTGGGTTTGCACAGACCAGGAGGTGCAGGGTGTAAATTTATGCAGTCCAGGAGGTGCAGTAAGTGAGTTTGTATAAACAAGGAGGTGGACGGTGAGTTTGTAAAAACCAGGATGTGGAGGGAATCACTTTGTACAGACCAGGATGTGGAGGGAAGTAATTGACATGGGACCAGGGGAGGTGGGCGGGCTGAGTGTGTTTGTACAGACCAGGAGGTGGGAGTGAGAAATTTGTGCAGACCAAGAGATGGAGGGAGGGTGTGACTTTGTACAGACAAGGAGGTGGACGAGGGAACTGAGTTTGTACAGACCAGGAGACGGAGGGAGTGAGTTTGTACACACCATGGGGTGGAGTGAGAGAGTTGTACAGACCAGGGAGTGGAGGGAGTGAGTTTGTACAGACCAGGAGGTGGAGGGAGTGACTTTGTACAGGGAGATGGAGGGAGGGAGTGGGTTCGTGCAGACCAGGAGTTGGAGGGAGTGAGTTTATACAGAGCAGGAGTTGTGGGGAGGGAGTGAGTTTGTGCAGACCAGGGGGTGGAGGGAGGTAATGACATAGGTAAGTGCAGGTGTTGAGGGAATTGGTGAGTTTCCACAGACCAGGATGTGGACCGGGGGAGTGAGTTTGCACAGACCAGGAGGTGCAGGGTGTGAGTTTATAACAGACCAGGAGGTGCAGTAAGTGAGTTTGTATAGACGAGGAGATGGACGGTGAGTTTGTACAGAGCAGGATGTGGAGGGAATGATTTTGTACAGACCAGAAGGTGGAGGGAAGTAATGAAATTGGACAGAGCAGAGGTGGACGGGGGGTGTGTGTTTGTACAGACCAGGAGGTAGTGAGGCAGTGACTTTGTAGATACAAGGAGGTGGACGAGGGGAGTGAGTTTGTCCAGACCAGGAGATGGAGGGAGTGATTTGTACTGACAAGAGCTGGAGGGAATTGACTTTGTACAGACCAGGAGATGGACGGAGGGAGCAAGTTCGTGCAGACCATGAGGTGGAGGGAGTGATGGTTGTACAGACCAGGAGTTCGGGGGAGGGAGTGAGTCTGTGCAGTCCAGGAGGTGGAGGGACGTAATGACATAGGAAAGAGCAGTTGTTGGATGGAATTGGTGAGTTTTCTACAGACCAGGATGTGGAGGGAGGGAGTGAACTTGTATAGACCAGGAGGCGGAGGGAGGGTGTGAGTTTCCAAAGACGCTGAGGTGGATGGAATGGAGCTAGATTGTACAGACCTGTTGATCGAGCGAGTGAGTTTGTACAGACCTGAAGGTTGAGTCGGTGAGTTTTACTGACCAGGAATAGAGGGGAGGGAGTAAGCTTGTACAGAGCAGGAGGTGGAGGGAAGTACTGAGTTTGTACATATTATAAGGTAGAGGGTGGGAGTGAGATTGTACTGACCAGAGGTGGAGGGAGCAAGGGAGTTTGTAGAGATCAGAATGTTGAGGGAGGGAGTTTGTACAGACTAGGAGGTGGAGTTAGGGAGTTTTGTGCAAAGCGGGAGGTGGAGGGAGGGGGTGCGTTTTGTACAGACCATGTGGTGGACGGACGAAGTGACATTGTACAGACTAGGAAGTGGCAGCTGGGAGTGATTTGTACAGACCAGGTGGAGGAGGGAGGGGGGTTGGTTTGTACAGACAATTGTTGGAGCGAGGGATTGAACATGTACAGACCAGGAGTAGGAGCCACGGAGTGACTTCGTACCGACCAAGGTGTGGAGGGATGGAGTGAGTTTGCACAGAAAAGGAGTAGCGGGAGGCAGTGTGTTTGTGCAGAACAGGAGGAGGAGGGAGGGAATGAGATTGTACAGACCAGGAGGTGGAGGGAAGGAGTGAGTTTGTGCAGACTAGAAGGTGGATGGAGCGAGTGAGTATGTACAGAGCAGGGAGATGGAGTGAGTGCGTTTGTACAGACCAGGAGTTGGAGGGAGGGAGTGAATCTGTACAGACCAGGAGGTGGAGTGAGTGTGTGTGTTTGTACAGATTATGAGTTGAAGGGACGGAGTGAGTTTGTACAGACCAAGAGGTGGGGCTATTGGGTGGGGTTTGTGGACACCAGGAGGTTGTGGGTGGGAATTAGGTTGTATAGAGCAGGAGATGGAGGGAGAGGGTTAATTTGTGCAGACCAGGATGTGGATGGAGTGAGTTTGAACAGGCCAAGATGTGAGGGAGGGAGTGAGTTTGTACAGACCAGGAGGTGAGTCTGTATAGACCAGGAGGTGGATGGAGGGAGTGAGATTGTACAGACCAGCGGTGGAGGAGGGTGTGCGATTGTACAGACCAGGATGTGCAGGGAGGGAGTGGGTTTGTACAAGACAAGGAAGTGCAGGGAGGGAGTGAGATTGTACAGACCAGCTCTGGAGGGAGGGTGTGAGATTGGACAGACCAGGAGGTGGAGGGAAGGAGTGAGTTTGTGAAGACCAGAAGGTGGAGAGAGGGAGAGATTTTGTACAGAGCAGGAGGTGGAGTGCGTGTGTTTGTACAGCACGGAGGTGGAGTGATGGCACTTAGTTTGTATAGACCGGTAAATCGAGCGAGTGAGTTTGTACAGACCTGAAGGTGGAGTCAGTGAGTTTGTACTGACCAAGAGGTAGAGCGGGCAGTGCGTTTGACAGGCCAGGAGGAGCGATGGGAGTGTGTTTCTGCAGACCAGGAGGTGGATGGAGTGAGGGAGTTTGTACAGACCAGGATGAGAAAGTAGGGAGTGAGTGTGTATAGACAAGGAGATGGAAAGAGGGATTGAGTTCTACAGGCCAGAAGGTGGATGGGCGGGAGTGACTTTGTACGGGCCAGTATGAGGAGCGAGGGAGTTTGTTTGTACAGACCTGGAGTGGGAGGGAGGGCGTGAGAATGTACAGTCCAGGACTTGGAGAGAGTGAGTGAGATTGAACTGACCAGCGGTGGAGGGAGGGAGTTTGTACAGACCAGGAGGGGGAGGGAGGGGGTGAGTGTGCAGACCAGAGTTAGAGGGAGGGAGTGAGATTGAACTGACCAGCGGTGGAGGGAGGGAGGGAGTTTGTACAGACCAGGAGGTGGAGTGCGTGCGTTTGTACAGACACGGAGGTGGAGTGAATCAGTTAATTTGTACAGACAGGTAGATCGAGCGAGTGAATTTGTGCAGAACTGAAGGTGGAGTCAGTGAGTTTTTACTGACCAGCAGGTAGAGGGGGGAGTAAGTTTGTACAGACCAGGAGGTGGAGGGATGGAGTGTGTTTGTACAGACAAGGAGGTGGAGGGAGTGAGTGAGTTTGTACAGACAAGGAGGTGGAGAGAGGGATTGAATGTTTACAGACCAGGAGTGGGAGCGACGGAGTGACTTTGTACCGACCAGGAGTTGGAGGAAGGGAGTGAGATTGAACTGACCAGCGGTGGAGGGAGGGAGGGAGTTTGTACAGACCACGAGGTGGAGGGAGGGAGTGAGATTGAACAGGCCAGGAGATGAGGGGAAGGAGTGAGTTTGTGCAGACCAGAAGGTGGATGGACGGAGTGAGTATGTACAGAGCTGGAGGTGGAGTGAGTGCGTTGTTACAGACCAGGAGGTGGAGGGAGGGAGTGATTCTGTACAGCCAGGAGGTGGAGCAAGGGTGTGAGTTTCTAAAGACATGGAGGTCGAGGGACGGAGTTAGGTTGTACAGACCTGTAGATCGAGTGAGTGAGAGTGTACAGTCTGAAGGTTGTGTCGGTGAATTGTACTGACCAGGAGGTAGAGGGAGGGAGTGAGCTGGTACAGATCAGGAGGTGGAGGGAGGGAGTGAGCTGGTACAGATCAGGAGGTGGAGGGAGGTACTGAGTTTGTACATATTCGGAGGTGAAGTGTGGGAATGAAATTGTACTGATCAGAGGTGGAGGGAGGGGAGGGAGTTTGTAGTGACCAGAATGTGGAGGGAGGGAGGAAGTTTGTACAGTCCAGGAGGTGGAGGTAGGGAGTTTGTCAGAGCAGGAGGTGGAGGGAGGGAGTGCGTTTCAACAGACCATGTGGTGGAGGGACGAAGTTACATTGTACAGATAGGAAGTGGCAGGTGGGGAGTGACTTGTACAGACCAGGAGGTGGAGGGAGGGGGGTGAGTTTGTGCAGACAATGAGGTGGAGGGTGGGAATGAATGCGTACAGACCAGGAGTAGGAGCGACGGAGTGACTTCGTACGGACCAGGATGTGGAGGGGAAGGAGTGAGTTTGCACAGAAAAGGCTTGGGGGGAGTGAGTGCGTTTGTGCAGACCAGAGGCATGAGGAAGGGATTGAGATTGTACAGACAAGGAGGTGGAGGGAGGATGTGAGGTTGTACAGACCACGAAGTGGGGGAAGGGAATGAGATTGGACAGACCAGTAGGTGGAAGGAAGGAGTGAGTTTTGCAGACCAGAAGGTGGATGGAGCGAGTGAGTATGTACAGAGCAGGAGGTGGAATGAAGAGCGTTTGTACAGACAAGGAGGTGGAGGGAGGGAGTGATTCTGTACAGACCAGCAGGTGGAGGAGTGTCTGTGTTTGTAAAGACACTGAGTGGAGGGACGGAGTTATTTTGTACAGACCAGTAGATCGAACGAGTGAGTTTGTACAGTCCTGAAGGTGGAGTCCGTGAGTTGTACTTACCAGGAGGAAGAGGAGGGAGTATGTTTGTACAGATCAGGAGGGTGGAGGGGAGTGGAGTGAATTTGTACAGACCAGGGTGTGAAGGGACGGAGTAAGTTGTATTGACAAGGAGGTGGAGGGAGGGACTGATTTTGTAAAGGCCAGAATGTAGAGGGACCGAGTGACATGGTACCGACCAGGATGTGGAGGGAGGGAGTGAGTTGTACAGACAAGGAGGTGGGAGAGAGGGATTGAATGTTTACAGACCAGGAGTGGGAGCGACGGAGTGACTTTGTACCGACCAGGAGTGGAGGAAGGGGAGTGAGATGACACTGACCAGCGGTGGGAGGGAGGGAGGGAGTTTGTACAGACCACGAGGTGGAGGGAGGGTGAGTGAGATTGAACAGGCCAGGAGATGAGGGGAAGGAGTGAGTTTGTGCAGAACCAGAAGGTGGATGGGACGGAGTGAGTATGTACAAGAGCTGGAGGTGGAGTGAGTGCGTTGTTACAGACCAGGAGGTGGAGGGAGGGAGTGATTCTGTACAGCCAGGAGGTGGAGCAAGGGTGTGAGTTGCTAAAGACATGGAGGTCGAGGGACGGAGGTTAGGTTGTACAGACCTGTAGATCGAGTGAGTGAGAGTGTACAGTCTGAAGGTTGTGTCGGTGAATTGTACTGACCAGGAGGTAGAGGGAGGGAGTGAGCTGGTACAGATCAGGAGGTGGAGGGAGGGAGTGAGCTGGTACAGATCAGGAGGTGGAGGAGGGTACTGAGTTTGTACATATTCGGAGGTGAGTGTGGGAATGAAATTGTACTGACCAGAGGGTGGAGGGAGGGAGGGGAGTTTGTAGTGACCAGAATGTGGAGGGAGGTAGGAAGTTTGTACAGTCCAGGAGGTTGGAGGTAGGGAGTTTTGTCAGAGCAGGAGGTGGAGGGAGGGATGTAGCGTTTCAAACCAGACCATGTGGTGGAGGGACGGAAGTGTTACATGTCCAGACTAGGAAGAGTGGCAGGTGGGAGTGACTTGTAACAGACCAGGAGGGGAGGTGAGGGGTGGAGTTTGTGCGACAATGAGGTGGAGGGTGGGCATAGTGGGAATGCATGGTACAGACCCAGGAGTAGGGCGACGGAGGACATTCGTACGGACCAGGATGTGGAGGGGAAGGAGTGAGTTTGCACAAGAAAAGGCTTGGGGGGAGTGAGTGCTTGTTTGTGCAGCCAGAGGCAGAGGAAGGGATTGAAGATTGTACAGACAAGGAGGTGGAGGGTGAGGATGTGAGGTTGTACAGACCACGAAGTGGGGAAGGGAATGAGATTGGACAGACCAGTAGGTGGAAGGAAGGGTGAGGTTTTTGCAGCCCAGAAGGTGGATGAGCGAGGTGAGTATGTACAGAGCAGGAGGTGGAATGAAGAGCGTTTGTACAGACAGGAGGTGGAGGGAGGGAGTGATTCTGTACAGACCAGCAGGTGGAGGGGAGTGTCTGTGTTTGTAAAGACACTGAGGTGGAGGGACGGAGTTATTTTGTACAGACCAGTAGATCGAACGGAGTGAGTTTGTACAAGTCCTGAAGGTGGAGTCCGTGAGTTGTACTGCCAGGAGAAGAGGAGGGAGTATGTGTTGTACAGATCAGGAGGTGGAGGGAGGGAGTGGCAATTTGTACGACCAGGGTGTGAAGGGGACGGGAGTAAGTTTGTATTGACAAAGGAGGTGGAGGGAGGGACTGAGTTTGTAAAGGCGCAGAATGTAGAGGGACAGAGTGACATGGTACGACCAGGTATGTGGAGGGAGGGAGTGAGTTTGACAGACCAGGATGTGGAGCGAGTGAGTGAGATTGTACAGACCAGCCGCGGAGGGATGGAGTGACTTTGTGCAGACCAGGTGGTGGAGGAGGGAGTGAGTTTGTACTGTAGCCACCGAAGTTGGCCATTCCCTAAATACAAAATGGAGGAACGCAAAGCTTACAGGTTAAAATGGACAATTTTAACAGCAGCAGCAAAGCAGGCTGCACCAAGCCAATGTGTATTCTGTCTGCTAAGAGAGCAGACAGCAACCGAAACGAACATTCCGCATAATAATGAGGCAATCTCCTGGATAGTTAACATAGTAATGGTACGATCCCAGGGACAATAGCCAAAAATGGGAAGTGATTGTAACAGTGTATGGGAAACCAGACACTCCGGCACCTGCCGGGTTCGAAAACAAAGCACCTGAAGGCCCGCCCAGTAGCCGAGGAACAGCCTCAGTATTGGTGGGATTCAACATATCGACTGGGAAGAGACCCAATCGATTCCAGCAGGAAAAGGGTCCGCCCAAAGGGCGCGGAGCCCTGGGACCTATAAAAGACAGGCCCCACACTTAGTTCGTTCTTCTTAACCAGCCCTACTCTCTGGGCCAGCATTTCGACCAGCTTTTGCCAAGAAGACCTTGAACGAGAGAGAGGAGAGGATTGGGACAGCAGCCGCCAGCAATTAAGTCTCACACAACGATCGCTACCAGAGATAGACACTCCTGACCCCTTTTTAACCCGTACCAACCTGAAGTCTGCAGACCAGAGCAGAGCAAGATGTCTTGTCCTCTGATCCGGCAGTTCCCTTCGACGATAAGTATTGGTTTATTTAGCGGTAGGAATAGTTAAAAGCTCTTAGCGTGTGCATGGGTTGTATTATAATTGTATTATAATAACTCAGTTATTTTAACTTACTAATTGGTGTATGGTTTTATTGCCTTTGAACTTGACCTTAAAGCTTGTGGCGGTATCTTAACGATACCCGCAGCTCCAAGCTAAGTAACGAAACAGAGCCAAATTGACTGTTAAGCACACTCACCCAGACGAGCAACGTGCTGACAAGGAGGAGGAGGGCGGGAATGACATTGTACAGACCAGGAGGTGGGGGATTGTGTGAGATTGGACAGACCAGGAGGTGGAGGGAAGGAGTGAGTTTGTGCAGAACCAGAAGGTGGAGGGAGGGAGTAATTTTGTATAGAGCAGGAGGTGGAGTGCGTGCGTTTGTACAGACACGGAGGTGGGGTGATGTTGTTCCTTTGTATCCACCGGTGTATCGAGCGAGTGAGCTTGTACAGACCTGAAGGTGGAGTCAGTGAGTTTGTACTGACCAGGAGGTGGAGGGAGGAGTGAGTTTGTACAGACCAGGAGGTGGAGGGATGAGTGTGTTTGCACAGACCAGGAGGTGGAGGGAGTGAGGGAGTTTGTACAGACCAGGGTGTGAAGGGAGGGAGTGAGTTTGCATAGACAAGGAGATGGAGGGAGTGAGGGAGTTTGTACAGACCAGGGTGTGAAGGAGGGAGTGAGTTTGCATAGACAAGGAGGTGGAGAGAGGGAATTAGTTTGTACAGGCCAGAAGGTGGAGGGACGGAGTGACTTTGTACGGGCCAGTATGAGGAGGGAGGACGTGAGTTTGTACAGAACAGGAGGTGGAGGGAGGTACTGAGTTTGTACATAGGAGGTTGAGGGTGGGAATGAGATTGTACTGACCAGAGGTGGAGGGGGGAGGGGGTTTCTAGAGACAGAATGTGGAGGGAGTTTGTACAGTCCAGGAGGTGAGGTAGGGAGTTTGTGCAGATCAGGAGGTGGAGGGAGGGAGTGCGTTTGTACAGACAATGAGGTGGAGGGAGGTATTGAATGCGTACCGACCAGGAGTAGGAGCGACGGAGTGACTAGTACTGACCAGGAGGTAGAGGGAGGGAGTGAGTTTGCACAGAAAAGGAGTGGGGGGGGAGGGAGTGCGTTTGTGCAGACCAGGAGGAGGAGGGAGGGAATGAGATTGTGCAAACCAGAAGGTGGATGGAGCGAGTGAGTATGTACAGAGCAGGAGGTGGAGTGAGAGCGGTTGTACAGACCAGGAGGTGGACGAGGGAGTGATTCTGTACAGACAAGGAGGTGGAGGGAGTGTCTGTGTTTGTAAAGACACTGAGGTGGAGGGACAGAGTTAGTTTGTACAGACCAGTAGATCGAGCGAGTGAGTTTGTACGTACCTGAAGGTGGAGTCCTTGAGTTGTACTGACCAGGAGGTGGAGGGAGGGAATGAGTTTGTACAGACCAGGAGGTGGAGGGGGGTGGGAGTGAGTTTGTTAACATCAGTGGATCGTGCGAATGAGTTTGCACAGACCTGAAGGTGGAGTTAGTGAGTTTGTACAGACCAGGAGTTGGAGGCAGTGACTGCGTTTGTACAGACCAGGACGTGGAGGGAGGGATTGCGTTTGTGCATATTAGGAGGTTGAGGGTGGGATGAGATTGTACTGACCAGAGGTGGAGAGAGGGAGGGAGTTTGTAGAGACCAGAATGTGAAGGGAGGGAGGGAGTTTGTACAGACCAGGTGGTGGAGTTAGAGAGTTTGTGCAGAGCAGGACGTGGAGAAGGGAATGAGATTGTACAGACCGGGAGATGGAGGGAGGGTATGGGTTGTACTGACCACGAGGTGGACGGAGAGAGTGAGATTGTACAGACCAAGAGGTGGAGTGAAGAGTGAGTTTGTTCGGACCAGAAGGTGGATGGAGTGAGTGAGTATGTATATAGAAGGAGGTGGAGGGAGCTATTGAGTTTGTACAGACAGGGGGTGGATGGAGCGAGTGATTCTGTACAGACCAGGGTGTGAAGGGACGGAGTGAGTTGCATCGACAAGGAGTGTGAGGGAGGGAGTGAGTTTTGTACAGGCCAGAAGGTGGAGGGACAGAGTGACATTGTACCGAACAGGATGTGGTGGGAGGAAGTGAGTTTGTACAGACCAAGAGGTGGAGGGATTGGGTGTGTTTGTGGCGACCAGGAGGTTGTGGGAGGGAATGAGATTGTATAGAGCAGGAGGTGGAGGGAGAGGAATAGTTTTTTACAGACCAGGAGGTGGAGGGAGTTGAGTTTGTACAGAACATGAGGTGGTGGGGAGGGAGTGAGTTTGTACAGACCAGGAGCTGGAGGTAGGAGGTGAGTCTGTACAGGACCAGGAGTTGGAGGGGGTGAGTTTTTTGTACAGACCAGGAGGTGGAGGGAGTTGACTGCGTTTGTACAACCAGGAGGTGGAGGGAGGGAGTGAGATTGCACAGACCAGAGGTGGAGGGAGGGAGTGACTTTGTGCAGATCAAGATGTGGTGGGAGGATGTGAGTTTTGTGCAGCCCAGGAGGTTGTGGGAGGGAATGAGATTGTACATAGCAGGAGGTGGAAGGAGGGGGGTGACTTTGTAGAGACCAGGAGGTGGAGTGAGTGAGTTTGTATAGACCAGAAGGTGGAGGGACGGATTGACTTGGTGCATAGCAGGATGTGGAGGGAGGCAATGTGATTGTACAGACCAGGTGGAGGAAGGGAGTGAGATTGTACAGACTAGGATGTGGAGGGAGATAGTGAGTTATTACGGACATGGGTGTGAAGCGTGGGAGTTAGTTTGTATAGCCAAGGAGGTCGAGGAGGGAGTGTGTTTGTACATGCCAGAAGGTAGAGGGAGGGAGTGAGGTTGTGCAGACCAAGAGGTGGAGGGTGGGAGTGAACTTTTACAGGTCGGATGTGGAGGGAGGGAGTGAATTTGTACAGACCTCGAGATGTAGGGAGTGAGTGACTTTTTACAGCCGAGGAATAGGTACGGAGTGACTTTGTACAGACCACCATGCGGAGGCAGAGAGTGAAGTTGTACAGACCAGGTGGTGAAAGGAGTGAGTTTGTACAGACCAGGAGGTGGAGGGAGGGAATTAGTTTGTGCAGACCAGGAGGTGGAGGGAGGGAGTGAGATTGTACAGACCAGGAGGTGGAGGGAGGGAATGAGAATGTGCAGACTAGGAGGTGGAGGCAGTGAGTGTACATACCAGGAGGTGGCGGACGTGAGTTTGTACAGACCAGGAGGAGGAGGGATGGAGTGACTTTGTACAAACCAGGATGTGGAGGAGGGAGTGAGTCTGTACTGACCAGGGGGTGAAGGGAGGGAGTGAGATTCTACAGACCATGATGTGGAGGGTTGATAGTGAGTTATGACAGACCTTGGAGTGAAGCGAGGGAGTTAGTTTGTATAGCCAGGAGATCGAGGAGGGAGTGTGTTTGTACATGCCAGAAGGTGGAGGGAGGGAGTGAGGTTGTGCAGACCAAGAGGTGTAGGGTGGGAGTGAAATTTACAGGTCAGGAGGTGGAGTGCGGGAGTGAATTTGGTACAGACCTCGAGATGTAGGGAGTGAGTGACTTTGTACAGCCGATGAATAGGTACGGAGTAACTTTGTACAGACCACCATGCGGAGGCAGAGTGAAGTTGCACAGCCCAGGTGGTGAAGGAGTGAGTTTGTACAGACCAGGAGGTGGAGGGAGGGAATTAGTTTGTGCAGACCAGGAGGTGGAGGGAGGGAGTGAGATTGTACAGACCAGGAGGGTGGAGGGAGGGAATGAGAATGTTACAGACTAGGAGTGGAGGCAGTGAGTGTACATACCAGGAGGTGGCGGACGTGAGTTTGTACAGACCAGGAGGAGGAGGGATGGAGTGACTTTGTACAAACCAGGATGTGGAGGAGGGAGTGAGTCTGTACTGACCAGGGGGTGAAGGGAGGGAGTGAGATTCTACGACCATGATGTGGAGGGGTGATAGTGAGTTATGACAGACCTTGGAGTGAAGCGAGGGAGTGAGTTTTGTACCGACAAGGAGGTCGAGGAGGGATTGTGTTTGTACAGGCCAGAAGGTGGAGGGAGGGAGTTGAATTGACAGTCAAGGAGGTGCAGGAAGGGAGTGAGTCTGTGCATGCCAAGAGGTGAGGGATTGATGGAAGCTGTACAACCAAGGAGGTGGAGTGACGAAGGACTTTGTACAGACCAATTGGAGGTTGGGAGTGATATTTTACAGGTCAGCTGGAGGGAGGGGATTGAATTATTACATAAGGAGGGAGGGAGTGAATTTGTACAGACCTCGAGATAAGGGAGTGAGTTGACTTGTACAGACCAGGAAGAGGTACGGAGTGACTGTATAAACCAGGGAGGTGGAGGGAGGGAATGAGTTGTGCAGACCAGGAGGTGGACGGAGGGAGTGAGATTGTACAGACCTGGAGGTGGAGTGAGGAATGAGAATGTACAGAGCAAGAAGTGGAGGTCATGGTGAGTTTGTACAGATCAGGAAGTGGAGGGAGTGAGTGTACATACCAGGAGGTGGCGGACGTCAGTTGGTACAGACCAGGATCTGGAGGGAGGGAGTGAGTTTGTAAAGTGCTGGAGGAGGGTCGGAGTGACTTTGTACAAACAAGGATGTGGAGGGAGTGGGTGCGTTTGTATTGACCAGAATGTGCAGGGAGGGATTGAGTTTGTTCAGACCAGGAGGTGAAGGGAGGGAATGAGATTGTACAGAGCGGGAGGTGGAGGAAGGGAGTGAGTTTGTACAGAGCAGCAGGTGGAGGAGGTGAGGCTGTTCAGACCATAGGTGGCGGATGTGCGTTTGTACAGACCGGGAGCTGGATAGAGGAAGTGAGTTTGTACAGTCCATGAGGAGGAGGGACGGAGTGACTTTGTACAAACCAGGATGTGGAGGATGGCGGTGAGTTTGTACAGAGCAGTATGTTGAGGAAGTGAGTTTCTACAGACCATGAGGTAGAGGGAGGGAATGGGATTGTACAGATCAGGAGGTGGAGGGAGAGTCGGAGTATGTACAGACCAAAAGGTGGATGGAGAGTGTGGAGTTGTACAGACCAGGAGATAGTGTTGAGTGAGTGCGTACAGACCAGGAAGTGGAGGGAGGTAGTGAGTTTGTACAGACCAGGAGATGGAGTGATTGTGTTTGTACATACCAGGAGGTTGAGAACTTGAGTGAGTTTGTACAGACCAGGAGGTGGAGGGAGGGAGTGAGTTGCAAAGACCAGAAGGTGGAGCGAGGGAGTGAGTTTGTGCAGACCAGGTGGAAGGAGTGAGTTTGTACAGACCAGGTGGTGGAGAAGGGAGTGAGATTGGAGAGAACAAGACGTGGAGGGAAGGAGTGAGTTTGTACACACCAAGAGGTGGAGGGAGGGATTGAAACTAGACAGACCAGGAGGTGGAGGGACGGTGACTTTGTACAGACCAGGAGTTGGAGGGTGGGAGTGATATTTTACAGGTCAGGAGATGGAGGATGGAGTGAGATTGTACAGACATGGAGGTGGATGGAGGGAATGAGAATGTACAGGGCAGTAGGTGGAGGGAATGGGTGAGTTTTCTACAGACCAGGAGGTGGAGGAAGTGAGTGTACATACCAGGAGGTGGCGGGCGTGAGTTTGTACAGACCAGGAGCTGGATGAGGTGGGAGTGAGTTGGAAAGTCCTGCAGGAGGAGGGTCGAAATGACTTTGTACAAACCAGGATGTGGAGGGAATGGGTGCGTTTGTACAGACAAGAATGTTGAGGGAGGGATTGAGTATGTGCAGACCAGGAGGTGGAGGGAGGGAATGAGATTGTACAGACCGGGAGCTGGAGAGAGGAAGTGAGTTCGTTCAGTCCCAGGAGGAGGACGGAGTGACTTTGTACAAACAAGGATGTGGAGGGAGGGAGGAGTTTGTACAGACCAGGAGGTGGAGGTAGGGAGTGAGTTTACACAGACCACAAGGTGGAGGGAGGGAGTGTGTTTGTGCAGACCAGGTGGAGGGAGTGAGTTGTACAGACCAGGAGGTGGAGGGGAGGAAGTGAGTTTGTGATGACCTGAAGGTGGAGGGAGTGAGTTTGTGCAGATCAGGTGGTGGAGGGATGGTTTGCGTTTGTACAGATCGGGAGGTGGAGTTATGGAGTAAGTTTGTACAGACCAGGAGGAAATTGAATTGAGTTTGCACAGATCAGGAGGTCGGGAGAGTGAGTATGTACAGCTCAGGAGGTCGACTGACGGAATGAGTGTCTTCACGTCTTGGAGTGGGAGGCTGTGAACTGTGGAATATTATTGTGTACAATAAACCTAATGTTGCTGCGTGGCGCCGTGTGTCCCTGTCAGACTGACAGATTCTGCTTTATGTTTTCTCATTGTTCTCCATTGGGCTGAACAACCCGTAATTAATTCCTTCATCATGTTTTCTTTTACTTTTAGTGCGTTCATCTCGAGATATCCGCTGACTGCCCTGGCCAGAAACAGTCATATGCCAATCGCTGAGAAGAAGGCACCTGACGGTCCGCCTTCCCAAAACGCAGATGGGTCAAAATCGTATTGAAGGTAAGCTGAATAATCCAGTGAGGGACGACCATCAACCCGAGATCTCCATGTTCTCACTGAATGGAACCTTCTTTCCTGGAAAACGGGCTAATTGATTACTTCACTCCTCCAACACCTGACCTTGTATTACTGCTGTCTGGATAATGGTCTGTAATCAGAAATAAAACTCAATGCATTGGTCACTTCTTCATGTCTATTTACTCCAAGGATCAGGCTGTCTGTAGCGAAGGTGTCCGGTTTGAATTGAGGCTGGCCACAAGTGTGTACATTCCAGGTAAAGGGAAAGGGAGGTCAGTGGAAATGGTCTGAGATAGGATAGAGGGGCCAGAATATCAGCTCAATGACCAGTTACATGTAAGGATGTCTCACTAATACTGGGCTATGGAGAACGAGTTGTGGGGTCTGGAAGTGATAGAAGGAAACCGTGGAAGTGGTTCTGGAGTTCGGCAATTAATTCAGACAATTGGGAAGGGATATATACCAGTAAGAGACTGGTAAAGCGATTGTGAGACTGAGAACGTAATTCAGGGGATGGTGCAGGAGATCAGAGTGTGGAGGAAAATTTCAGTGGGTGCTGAGGTTTTATTTCATTTTTCAGGGCACCCCACATGTTTTTGAGAACACCACAAAAAGTTTCAGTGTACCTTTAGCGGTTTAGAAGCGCCAGTGAACTGTATCGAGGAGTCATGGAGGGGTTCAGGGCACCGTGAAGGGTTTCCAAGCGCTATAGAGGGGGTTCAGGACACCCTTACGGGTTTCCAAGCGCCATGGAGGGTCTTTGGAGACAGTTACGGTTCTCTGCGCGCCATTGAGGGCGCAGGACCCTTGAAGGTTCCAGGCGCCATGGAAGTGTTCAGGGCTATGGAATTGTTTCTGGGCGCCATAGAAGAGTTCATGGACCGTGAATGGTCTCTAGTCACCATGGAGGGGTTCAGGGCACCGTGACGGTTTTCTGGCGCAATGGAAGGTTCAGGACACCGTGAGTGTCTCAGGCGCCATGGAGGTGTTCAGGGCACGTGAATGGTCACTAGTCGCCATGGAGGGGTTGGAGGGTTTCAGGTCATCGTGAAGCGGTTTCTGGGCGCCATAGAGGAGTTCAGGGCACGTGAATGGTTCCTAGTCGCCATGGAGGGGTTGGAGAGTTTTTCAGGTCATCGTGAACGGTTCTGGGCGCCATGGATGGGGTCAGGGCACCGTGAAGGGTTTTCTAGGCGCCATTTAGTGTTTCAGGGCACCGTGCTGGGTTGCAGGTCACCGCAAAGGGTATCTGAGGTCTGGGAAAGGTTTTAGCGGACGGAAACGATATTCCCCTCTGGAGGGGAAGGAATTGTATGCTTCACAAATTGATTAATATAGCGACAAGATATTTTGAACGGTCGGAGGAAGAAGAATAGAGAGGGCAATTTTTAGTGAGTGCAGATGGTGCTGGGAAACGTTTCAGTGGATAGGAAAGCGGCGGTGACAGAGGTCAAGGGAACTTAAATCATTTCAATGGGTGGGTAGGGAATGAGGGGCTAGGAAGATTTTCAGTGTGTTTAGTAAGATTCGGAGAGATGGAATGACTGTCACTGGGTGCGGAAGGCAAAGAGAGGATGGGGACGAGATTCGGTTGGGTGACAACAGGGATAGGTTAGAGGGGAGGCAGTGGCGCAGTGGTATTTCATTGGACTATTAACCAAAGACTCAGAGGACACTAAGTAATGCTCTGGGGCGAAGGTTCAAGTCCAACCCTGGCAGATGTGACATTAGAATTCACTGAAAGTCTGATCGTGACCATTAAACAATTGTCTATTGTCATAAAAAACCATCTGTTTCACAAATGTCCTTTCGGGATTAAATCTGCCGTCTTTTCCTGTCCCGCCCTACATGTGACTTCAGACCTACAGCAATGTTGTTGACTCTTACTGACCCAGCATTTCGGATTGGCTGAAAAATTCTGGCACAGACTGCGACGCCCACATCCCATGAACAAATTAAAAAAAGACTTCTGAATGAATTGTCCGACATCCGTTTAAAAAATAGTTTATTTAACCATTGTCCTGAATTTAACAGAGACTATTTAAGCCGTGTAGAATATTAAATACAAACCACTTAAACAATGTGAGGTCATGTAAACATTGTCACACATTAATACTCCAATTAAACAGTTTCCTACCTTTAAACTGCGTCCTGTTTAAATACAGTCCTACATTGAGAAGATTTATTGAAAGTGTCCTTCCCTCAACAGAGAGAACTAAAATAGTGCCCTGGACCTACATTAAACGGATAACATTTAAATAGTGACCTCGAGTCAACAGAGATTATTTAAAATGTTCCGACGATAAAGAGCCGATTTAAATAGTGTTTTCGCCGCAAAAATGGCAATTGAACCAGTTTCTTATATTAAACAGAGACCATTTGAACAGTGTACACACACAAAATCAAAGATGTATGTTGGACATTATTTAAAACAACGTCCAATATTAACAGGGAAACATTTAAACAGTATACATAGTAAAACAGAGATTACTAAAAAAAAAAGGTCCGACTTTAAGCAGGGACCGTTTAAACAGCATGAAACATGTATTATTAAAACAATGTACGACATTAAACAGGGACCATTTAAACAGTCTACATAATAAAACAAAGAACATTAAAACAATGAACGACATTATACAAGGACCATTTCAACCATTTTCTCCATTACTAGGAAGCCTGAAAATGATTCCTCCCTCAAAAGAGACCATTTAGTCATAGAATCACAGATTTTCAGTGCAGATGTCTTTAAAGACATGGGTACACTTCCATTCAAGTGTAAGATCTTGTTCAGGACGGGTGAAAAACCTTTGGTTCATTCTCCTCGGAGAATTTCTGTTCCTCTATGATAAATATTTAAACTAGAATTGGAAGGCTGAAACAAAGGGAATAATTTCAAGAGTCACTGAACCGACTGACTGGTTCCGTTCCATCGTTTGAGTATAGAATCCGTCAGGTGATCTCCGGAAATGTCTCGACTGCAAGAATCTCAACAAGAACATCATGAGGGAACACTATCCCATTCAAAAACGAGAGTACATCACCAGTGAGGGGGCAAATACGCTTGCAAGTAGTCCAAGAGAATATTTTTCAATTTGAGCATCGCAATTCTGTTGTTGTCATCGCACGAGATGCATTTTGCAACAGGAACGCAAGACAAACTATCGCTTTTTGCAACATTACCTCCTATTCTGTCCTGACTCGAATCAGTCAAATTTCGTCTTTCTATTTGATCGAAAGCTGCTCAGATAGGTGCGCTGTTAATTGGAATTTTAAATCAAGCCACTCTGTTTGATGATCACCTGTCCATTCAAAAGAGATGGATTTTATGATCGAGTTTCTATGAGCTGTTGTTCTGGTGGATAGAAAAGGTATGAATTTGCCTTAGAAGTTGACGACGCCTGAAAATCGTAGAACTGCTAGATTGTAGGGGTTCAAAGATGTGGGTGGAATTCGTCAGTGTCAGTCTTGCTCACAGAATGGGAATGAGTCGGGTAGGGTCTGTTCACTGGCAGGGGAATTAGTCAGGGTACGGGCTGTTCACCGGCAGGGGAATTAGTCAGTGTAGAGGCTGTTCACTGGCAGCGGAATTAGTCAGGGTAGGGGCTGTTCACTGGCATGGGAATTAGTCAGGGTAGGGGCTGTTCACTGGCTGGGAATTAGTCAGGGTAGGGGCTGTTCACTGGCAGGGGAATTAGTCAGGGTAGGGGCTGTTCACTGGCAGGGGAGATAGTCAGGGTAGGGGCTGTTTACTGGCAGGCGAATAACTCAGGGTCGGGGCTGTTCACTGGCAGGGGAATTAGTCAGAGTAGGGGCTGTTCACTGACAGGGAAATTAGTCAGGGTAGGGGCTGTTCACAGGGAGGGGAATTAGTCAGGGTTGGGGCTGTTCACAGGGAGGGGAATTAGTCAGGGTGGCGGCTGTTCACTGGCAGGGGAATTAGTCAGGGTAGGGGCTGTTCTCTGGCAGGGACATTAGTCAGGGTAGGGGCTGTACACAGGGAGTGGGGATTAGTCAGGGTAGGGACTGTTCACAGGCAGGGGAATTAGTCAGGGTAGGGACTGTTCACTGGCAGGGGAATTAGTCAGTGTGGGGGTTGTTCGCTGGCAGGGGGAATAAGTCAGTGTGGGGATTGTTCACAGGGAGGGGAATTAGTCAGGGTAGGGGCTGTTCACTGGCAGTGGAGTTTGTCAGGGTAGGGGCTGTTCACTGGCAGGGGTATTAGTCAGGGTAGGGGCTGTTCACTGACAGGGGAATTTGTCAGCTTGGGTGCTGTTCACTGGCAGTGGAATTAGTCAGGGTAGGGGCTGTTCAAAGGGAAATGAGAATGAGTCAGTGCAGAGGCTGATCACAGGGGATGGGAATTAGTCATGGGATGGTAAGTTCGCAGGCAGGAGGAATTTACTACGGTAGGCGCTGTTCACAGGGAGGGGGCATTAACCACCATAGTGGATAATTAGTCAGGGTAGCAGAATTAGTCATGGTACCGAGTAGTCACAGACAGGACGAATTATTCAGTCTGGGATCTGTCACAGTGAAAAGAAAATGAGCCATGGTATTGTCTGGAATCGGTCATCATAGAATATAGACTTTACAGTGTCGAAGGAGGCCAGTCGGTGCATGGAGTCTATTCCAGCCCTTGGAATGAGCACCCTACGTAAGCCCAGACCTTCACCAGATACCCGTAACCCAAGTCCCACTAAACAACATGGGTAAAAAGAAGGTTGAGTTCCTAAAAGCAGAGGACAGGGAATTAGGATGGAAGTTATGAAATCCGACCTCACAGGTGGTGATCTCAGGATTACTTCCGGTGCCACGTGCTAGTCAGAGTAGAAATGACAGGATATGTAGAATGAATACGTGGCTGAAGAGATGGTTTCAGTGAGAGGCTTTCAGATTTCTGGGGCATTAGCACCAGTTCGGGGGACGGTGGGATCTCTAAAAACTGGACGGGTTACACCTGGGCAGGACTGGGACTGATATCCTAAGTAGCTATTTGCTCGAGCGGTTGTGGAGGGATCAAACTAATATGCCATGGGGCTGGGAACGTATGCAAGGAGACAGAGAAAACGGGAGCAAGAACAAAGCACAAGGTACAAATGTGAAGAAGAAAAGTGATAGGTGAGAAACCGAAGGCAAACCTCAAACAGGGTAATAGAGAAAAATATTGGGAGAAAGAAAAACTTTATAAAAAAGACAAACTTGAAATGGATTAACTGATCGCGCAGATAAAAATCAATGGATATGACATAATTGCGATTACGGAGACATGGATGCAAGGGGAACAGGAATGGGAACAGAATGTGCCAGGGGAATTTCAATAATCAGGAAGGACAGATATAAAATGGTGGCGTGTCGCTGCTGGTTAAAGGCGAAATTAACACAGTAGTGCGACAGGATATTAGCTCTGACAATGTGGAATCTGTATTGCTATAGTTGAGAAATAACAAGGGACAAAATATATTAGTGGGTGTCACATATTTGGGTGTCCCCAAACTGCAGTGACGAGGTTGGGAACTGCGTTAAACAAGAAATTAATGACGCATGTAACAAGGGAATATATGTGAGCATGGATGATTTTAATATTCACATAGATTGGGCAAATCAAATCAGCCGCAATGCCGGAGAGGTGGAATTCCTGGAGTGTTTCCGGGAGGGTTTTCTTGACCAATATATGGAGGAACCAACTAGAGAGCAGGCCAATATTGACTGGGTACTATGTAATGAGAGGGGAGTCATTGCCAATCTGGCTGTACGAGACCTCTTGGGGATGAGTGACCATAACACGATATAATTTTATTATCAAGAAGGAGAGTGAAGTAGTTGATTCGGAGAATAGGGTGCTGACTACTGAGAACGGGAACTATGAAGATATGAGGCGTGAGGGAGAGAGATTGGGAGAGTTACATAAACGGTTTGGAGTGGACACACCATGGCAAACATTCAGGGAACACATAGAACAAAGCAAATAAAACAAAACAACATAGAACATAGAACAGTACAGCACAGAACAGGACCTTCGGACGTCGATGCTGTACCGAGCCTTGTCCGAAACCGAGATCATGCTATCCCACTCCCTGTCATTCTGGTGTGCTCCATGTATGTATCCAATAACCGCTTGAAAATTCCTAAATTATCCGACTCCACTATAACAGCAGGCAGTCCATTCCACACCCTAACCAGTTTCGGATTACAGTACCTACCTCGGATATCGATCCTATACCTCCCACACTGAAACTTATAGTTATGTCCCCTTGCAGCAGTTACATCCACCCGAGGAAATAGCCTCTGAACGTACATTCTATCTATCCCCTCATCATCTTATAAACCTCTATTAAGTCACCGCTCCTCCTCCGCTCTAAAGAGAAAAGCCCGAGGTCCCTCAACCTTTCAACATAAGACCTT
This sequence comes from Scyliorhinus canicula, assembly GCF_902713615.1. Taxonomy (NCBI): domain Eukaryota; kingdom Metazoa; phylum Chordata; class Chondrichthyes; order Carcharhiniformes; family Scyliorhinidae; genus Scyliorhinus; species Scyliorhinus canicula. The sequence goes on from NW_024055730.1 coordinate 202,272, forward strand.
TCATGCAAAACAGGCAGCAACCTTGTAAATCTCCTTTTAACCCTGTCCAATGCTTCCACATCCTTCCTATAGTGAGGTGGCCAGAACTGCACACAATACTCCAAATATGGTCTAACCAGGGTCATGTTCAGTTGCAGCATGACCCCGTGGCTCTCAAACTCAACCCACCTGTTAATAAACGCTAACACAATATAGACCTTCTTCCCGGCTTTATCCACTTGAGTAGCAACCTTCAGATATCTGTGGACATGAACCCCAAGATCTCTCTGTTCCTCCACATTCCTGAGAACACTGCCGTTGACCCTGTATTCCGCATTCAATTTTTTTCTCCCAAAATGAATCACCGCACACTGTGTCTGTGTCTCTGTCTGAGTATGTGTCTCGGTCTGTGTCTCTGTCTGACTGTGTCTATGTCTGTGTCTGTCAAAGTCTGTGGCTCTGTCTATGTCTGTGTCTCTGTCTGTGTCTCTATCTCTATCTTTGTATCTCTCTCTGTCTGTGTCTGGGTTTGGTCTGTGTCTCTGTCTGTGTATGTGTGTCTGCCTGTTTCTGTGTCTCTGTCTGTGTCTCTGTCTTTGTCTGTATCCCTGTCAGTGTCTGTGTCTCTGTCTGTGCCTCAGTCTGTGTGTGTGCATTTGTCTTTGCCTGTGCCTGTGCCTGTGTGTGTCTGTGTCTGTGTCTGTGTCTGTGTCTCAGTCTGTGTTTGTGTGTCTGCGTCTCTGTCTATGTCTTTGTCTGTGTCCTTGTATCTTTCTGTGTCTCTGCATCTCTGTCTGTGTCTCTGACTGTGTCTCTATCTGTGTCTCTGTCTCTGTTTGTATCTGTGTCTCTGTCTCTGTCTGTGTCACTTGCTGTGTCTCTGTCTCTGTTTGTATCTGTGTCTCTGTCTCTGTCTGTGTCACTTGCTGTGTCTCTGTTGGGGCAATTCTGCTGCACAGACTATGTTTCAGTGTGAGGCACACACCCAGCTATTTGGCCACGGGTGGAACCACAAAACCTGCCGATCGGCAATGGGGGAATCACACACACCCAGCTGATCGGCAATGGGGGGAAGCACACACCCAGCAGATCTGACATGGCGGAGGCACACACCCAGCTGATCGACCTTGGGGGTAAGCACTCCCAGAGATCGGCAATGTTGGGAATCACACACTCTGCTGACCGGCCATGGGGAAGTGCACACACTGCTGATCGGCCATGCGGGGCTGACACACACCCAGCTGATCGGCAATGGGAGGAAACACACACCCGGGTGATCGGCAATGGGTGGAGGCACATACCGATCCTGTCGGCCATGGCGGTGGTATTGACCCAGCAGATCGGCCATAAGGGGAGGCGCATACCCAGCTGATCGGCAATGGGGTGAGGCGCACACCCAGCTGATCAGCAATTGGGTGAGGCGTACACCCAGCTGATCGGAAACATGCCATCTGTCAATCTCTTTGTCTCTCTAACAATCGACTCGCCAGTAACTATTTCTCTTCCTCCTTCCCTTCTGAGCCACAGGTACGGACTCAATGCTGAAGATCCGTTCAACGTGGCTTACCCCTGGTAGGTCTTCCCCCTCAACAGTACCCAAAGTGGTATACTTGTTACTGAGGAGAACGAACAGAGAGGATCTCTGCACTGACTGCCTCCTCCCAGGTCCTATCACCGTCACCCATCTATCTTGATTCTTCCGAGTAACTACATCCCTGACGCTACTGTCTGTGACCACCTCTGCCTCCCGAATGATCAGCAGTTCATCCAGCTCCAGCTCCAGTTCCCTTACGGGGTTTCTGAGGAGCTGGATTTGGGTGCACTTCCCACAGGTGAAATCAGCAGGGACACTGACGGCGTCCCTCACCTCAAACATTCTGCAGGAGGAACATTGCACTGATGTCCCTGCCATCCCCTCTCGATAAAACATGAAAAAGAATGAAAGAGCTTACCTGTTATTCATTCTACCCATTAGGCTAGAGGAAGTGTATGGGTGGGGGACACGACAAGTGTAGTGTCTAGGGTTTAGGTACTGCCAAACCTAAATACAGGTAAAAATCAAACACTTAACCAGCAACCACTGCGCCCCACACGATAACAGCAATCAGCTGTTATGGGCCCGCGCAAACAATTTAAATCTTTACTACTTACCCAGTAGTCACTCTGTCCTCACTTCGACCGGATTCAGCTGGAAACTCCCGACAGTAATTTAAAAAAAAAACTTATTCACGTTTTTGCAAGCACTCACTCAGAACTTCTGCTCCCGCACGATAATTCCTCAGGTAAAATAATAACTACTTGCAGTCGCCAGCCAATCACTTACCTGGCGGTTGGGACGTCACGGTTCAACTTCTTTTTACTTCTTCCTGCCCTCGAGACTCCCTCTTGATGTTTACTCAGCTGGGATCCTTCCAGTGATTTTGGTTAGAGGAGTAGGTAGGGAGGAAGGTTTTTTTGGGTTTAACTGTCACTTGACAACAGCTCCTCCACAAATCACCTTCTAGATACAGTGACCGTAATGGACTGATGCAAATTTTCCCCTCAACAGCCAATCAGCAGCTCCGCTCTGCTGCCCTCTGCTAGAGGGTCCATTTCTATAAAACATGCAGGCATGATTTTTTTGGCCCATCCGCGCAATGCCCACACCTATCTTTCACCCCATCAAAACACTTGCTCATCCTGGCCACCGTCGTGTGCGCCCTGTGGACAAACTGAATAAGGATGCATTCAACCCGCCCCCCTCCTCCCCGGCCTCCAAGCCTCTTCCACCTCCTTCCCTAATTCTTCAATTACGCTTCCGTACCCCCACCGGAGCTCCCTCCCAATCCATCACCTCCTTATATATTTCCGGCACATGACCTTCACCTACCCCTGTTTGTGACACCATATTGCTCTGTAGCGCTTGGGGCGGAAGATGAGGAAAGGACGGTGCTTGCATCTTTACAAAATCCCTCTCCTGTAAATACTGGAACCAATTCCCGGCGGGCAACTCAAATTCCTCCACCAACCCCTTCAAGCTCGATAAGATGCCTCCAACAAAAGGATTCCCAAACCGCTCAATCCTCCTCTGTTACCATCTCGACTTCCCCCCGGTCCAGACCGCCCCCCTCCTGAGAAAACCTATAGTTCACTCAGATCGGTGCCTACTCCGGGGCCCCCTCCAGCATCAGGTGTCCGCACACAATCCGGATCGCAACCAGGACAGGCCTGTGGAGTTTCTGGCCGGCGAGAACAGTAATGGCGCCATAAACAGTGCCTGCAAACTCGAGCCCATAAAAGAGGCTGGCTCTATCCACTTCCAAACCGACTCTTCCCCCACTACCCAATTCAGAACCATGGCTATATTCGCCGGCCAATGATAATTTACAACATTTGGAAGAGTTAGCTCACCACCGACCCTACTCCCGCAGCACCATTTTCATCTCGGGGCTTTACCCACCCAAACAAACCCCGATATCAGTGCATCCACCCTCCTGAAAAAAACCTTCGGAATGAAGATCGGGAGATCCTCAAACACAAATTGAAGCTCGGTAGGACCGTTATCTGTACCTGCAGCACCGGTCCCGCCAGTGACAGCGGGAGCACATTCCATCTTTTAAAATCCCCCTTGATCTGCTCCACCAGCCCAGCGAGATTGAGATTCTGCAGCTGCTCCCACCCCCTCTCCACCTCAATACGCAGATAACGAAAGCTCGCCCCCACCTCTCTAAACGGCTAACCCACTCCCTCCCTCCTAGCTTCTTCTCCAGCCCCCACGCTGGAATTCCAAAATCCTCGCTCTTCCCCATATTCAATATATATCCCTAGCTCGGCCGAATCCCTCCAATATTCCTATAACCCCCACAATACCTGCCAAAGGGTTTGATATGTAGGGAAGCAAATCGTCCCCGTACAAAGAAACCTAATGCTCCACCCTCCCTTGCACTACCTCCTGCCAGTCCATTGCGTCTCAGCGCCATTGACATATACTCTGCAGGAAAGGCAGATAGCAGTGGGGAGTGTTGGCACCCCGTCTCGTTCCTCTGTCCAGCCTGAAATATGCCAAACTCACCTGGTTTGTTCGGACACTCCCTGCTGTCTGCCCCCCCCCCCCCCCCGGTACAACAACCAGACCCAGTCCATACACCACTGCCCAAACCCAAAGCTACTCCCATGACTTACCCTACTCCACCCGATCGAACACCTTGACTTGAACCATGTCGACCACCACTTCCACACTTCCTCCATCCGGGGTCATCATTATATCATTCAGCAGACGCCTGATGTAGGCCTACAAATGCCTTTTCATAACAAACCCCGTCTGGTCCTCTCCAATCACCCCTGGGACACAGTCCTCAATCCTTGAGGCCAAAATCTTGCCCAGCAATTTATCGTCCACATTTAATAGCGAGATTGGCCTGTCGGACACACTCTGTCCAGATCCTTATCCCTCTTTAAAATTACTGAGATCTCGGGCTGTGATAACGTAGGAGGATCAGCTCCTCCTCCCTCGCCTCATTAAACGTCCTGACAAGCAGGGGCCCTGAATTATCCGTCCGGGCCCATGGCTTTCCCTGCCTGCATGACCCCCATACCCTCCATCCCTCCACCAGCCCAATGAGAGCTCCCAATCCCTCCATCAGGTCCTCCTCCAGGCTAGGGAACTCCAATCGCTCTGAAAAACGCCTCTTCCCCTCAACCCCGACCGGGGGTTCCGAGTCATTCAGTCGCTTAAAGCATCCTCAAACACCCCATGCATCCCCACCGAGTCCAGGATCACGCCCCCTCCCCTGTATAGCCTTCACTTTTCCGATCTCTCTCGCTGCCTCCGGCTTCTAAAATTGATATGGCTCCATCCTACTTGCCTTTCCTCCGTATTGACAGACCGCCCCTCAACTCTCTTCAATTACACTCCTGCCTTACCCATGGGTATCAGTCCAAACCCTATCTGGAGTTTCTGTTGCTCGATCAACAATCCCGCCCCGGGGCCTCCGAAAATCTCCTATCCACCCGCATGATCTCATCTACCAACCTCGCCATCTCCGCCCGCACCATCTGGTCTCTGTGCGCCCGGATAGAGATAAACTCCCCCCTAATACTGCCTTCAATGTCTCCCATAGCGTGGCAGCCAACATCTCACTCCTGTAGTTCAGCTCCACATATCGCAGGATAGCAGCCCGAACCCGCTAACACACCTCCTCATCTGCTCACAGGCCCACATCAACTTGCACTGCGGCGCAGTCCCACACCCCCTGATTCACCTGCAAATCCACCCAAGGCGCGCATGAGCTGAAACCACAACTGCTGAGTACACCGCAGCAACCACTCCCGCCAATAACGTCCTGTCTAACACAAAATAGTCGATCCGGGAGAGCAGCCTATTTACATGGGAGAGAAATGGGAGACGTTGCCCTCGGTCGACATATCCTACACGGGGCCAACCCCCACCGCCCCCCCCCCCCCTCCAACCCCGCCATCCTCCTCCCCACGTGCTGCATAAATCACCTCAGTTCCCTCAGCAACGCCGACACCCTCCCCGACATCGAGATCGACCTACCCATTTTCGGTCAAAAAACTGTTCAAATGTTCCTCCCTATTATCAACCGGTGCGAGTCCATGTTCTAGGGCTTCCCCAGCAACCGTCTCATAAACTCTACATCGTCCCATTGCGGGGCATAAACATTCACCAACACCACAGGCATACAATCCAATTTGCTACCCCTCATTACAAACTTCCCACGGAGTCTGCCACATTTGTCCCACCTTCAAAAGCGAACCGTTTAATTCTCCGCACCGCCACCCTGCTCGTCTTCCAATCCAATCCTGCGTGCAATAACTGCCGACCCAGCCTACCCTGAGCCTAGTTTGAACCCCCAATATTCAGTTGCGTTTCCAGTAAGAATGCCCCATCCACATTTAAAGCTCTTCAAAAGTGCAAACACGTGGGCCCTCCTGACCAGGCCATTCAACACTCCCACATTCCATGTGTTCAACCTGATCGGGGGACCACACCGCCCCCTCCACCAATAAACAATAGCCCCCCTGGACCAGCCTCCATCCCGCATCCCGCACCTCCTCAGGCCCGCCGTCGGATGCCCACCGACATCGGTTCACCTGGTACAAGATTTCAAAAGCCCCTTTCACTGTCGGCTGTCACTCCGCGTCTCCCCCCCCCCAGATCCCGCAAAACAACAATTCCAACCCCTACGAACACACTGACCACCTGCTCACCCCCCCCCCCCCCCACCCCCACTGCACCTACGTGAGCTCGCGCACCCAACTGGCCTGGCAGCCCCCGCCCGTGGCACCCAGCATCCTACCCGCCACAGATTCCCCTCCCCGCCCCCGCATACACACCGTCCTGCTGCAAACAACATCAACATTCAAAGACCGATGGAGAAAAAAACAATCTCAAGGCCCCACAGAAGAACAAAGGATAATGGCCGCCAGAGAGAGAAACAAAAAAGATATCAGAGCTCAATCCATTCACCCACGACCCATCCCCATTCCAACCAACCACTAACCCTCTCCCCAAGAACCCTCCGATGGGGGAAACAAAACCCGCTCAAAAAATAAAGAAGCAGAAAGCAGGGAGGTAAAAAGTTCCCCAAAGAACACCGTCAAGGACCCCGGACAGAGGAACAGGTAGAACCAAGCTCCCCCAAACAACTACTCCAAATTTCAATGTGCTCCTTCGCCACTGGGGAATTGACTCTCAAAAACCCCATCCCTTCCTCTGGAGACCCATAATAATATTCACGACCTTTACAGGTCACCCAGTGGCGAGCCGGGTACAGCATCCCGAAGTTCACCCAGTTCTTAAAGAGGTCAACCTTGACTTTGTTGAAGCCCGCTCTCCTCTTGGCCAGCTCCGCACGACGTCTCTTTCCTCTGCTGGGTAAACTTTTCTTATGAAGAGATCCTTCAGCCGCTCCATAAACCTCTGTGATGTCAAGGCCGACCGCTTACCCTCCGCCATCTTCCCCTGTATCGCAGGGAACGTTTCTCGGCACGAGTGCTCCTTTCGTATAAACCCACTACTGGTCCAGGAATCCATTTCTCGCTGGAATAAACTCTTCCTCCAGCACTCCTGCAGCTTTTCCCGTTAAAATAACCGCCCGATAACCGTAGAAAAGGTCTAAAACACGGCCAGAAGCGGGCACGACCAAATGTGCGACCATTCACACCATGGAGGACTAAATAGTTTTAATATACAAACTGGCATAGACAGGCACACACACACATAGTCAAACACGCACACACAGATTCACAGATACACACATACATACCTACCCAGACACATATACACCACATACTGCGACACACACGTACACAATAACAGACACACGTGGACACAGAAACACACATACATACCCACCCACACACCACATACAGCGACACAAACATACACACGTGGACACCGAAACACACATACATACCCACCCACACACACAGACACCGACACGCAGGCACAAATACACACAGACACATACACACAAACATACCCACCCACGCATATACACAAACAGCGACAAACACATGCATAAACACACATTCATAGATACGCACATATATACCCACCCACACACACATATACACAGGCATACACATACATACCCACGCACACACACACAGAAACAGGCTTTGCAGCAACAGACACAATGTGAATTTCTGCACTCTGGACGCAGTTTAATCACAGAATCAATCTTAGAAAATTCAGAACACAAATTGAAAACAGCAAAGTGTAGGGTTGGAATCTTGGAATTTTTACCCAGGATTGAAGTTTCAAAATATATATTCACATTCTGAATAAAGAGTTGGTCTCACAACTGGAATTTTCTGATCATCTGTCATCTTATGCTCTGGATCATACAAGACCGCTCCCCCCCCCCCTCTCCCCGCCTCCTCGAATGTGTGAGGAGACCTGGAGAATTATTGAAACAGTGGGAACACTTTTCTTTCTCGAGTGGCATTTCTTGACGCAGCGAGCAATGGTTAATAGATAGCTTTCAGGCTGGAGGAAGGTTTGTAGCGGTGTGCCCCAGAGGCCGGTATTCAGATTGTTGCATAGAACATAGAACAGTACAGCACAGAACAGTCCCTTCGGCCCTCGATGTTGTGCCGAGCAATGATCACCCTACTCAAACCCACGTATCCACCCTATACCCGTAACCCAAACCCCCCCCCCCCTTAACCTTACTTTTTAGGACACTACGGGCAATTTAGCATGGCCAATCCACCTAACCCGCACATCTTTGGACTGTGGGAGGAAACCGGAGCACCCGGAGGAAACCCACGCACACACGGGGAGGACGTGCAGACTCCGCACAGACAGTGACCCAGCCGGGAATCGAACCTGGGACCCTGGAGCTGTGAAGCATTTATGCTAACCACCATGCTACCGTGCTGCACTTCCTGACAGAGATTAATGATCTAGATCTTGTTATGGTGTGGAGATGCCGGCGTTGGACTGGAGTGAGCACAGTAAGAAGTCCTACAACACCAGGTTAAAGTCCATCTGGTTTGTTTCAAATCACTAGTTTTCAGAGGACTACTCCTTCCTCAGGTGTGGTATTTTTTTAGGGAGGAAATGGCTGAACAATATCATATAAGGGTAACATTTTAAAAGGGGTGCAGGAACTGAGATAGCTAAGTGTATGTATGCATCGATCATTGAAGATGGAAGGACAGGTGGACAGCAGTTATTAAAGATTAAAACATTTTGGGCTTTATTGAAAGGGGCACAAAGTAAGGGAGCGAAGAGGTTATCCTGAACTTACACAAGACTGCACAGGAGTATATACAGAGTAATGCTCCCTCTACACTGTCCCGAACAAACACTCCCAGGACAGCTACAGCACGTGGTTAGAAACGTGGAAAGCTCCCTCTACACTGTCCCCAACAACCACCCCAGGGCAGGTACAGCACGGGGGTAGATAGAGCGGAAAGCTCCCTCTATACTTCCCCCAACAAACACTCCCAGGTCAGGTACAGAACGGAGTTAGATACAGAGTAAATTTCCTCTATACTCTCCCCATCAAACAATTACAGGGCAATTACAGCACAGGGGTAGATTAAGTGGAAATCTCCCTCTGCACTTTCCCCATGAAACAGTCCCAGGACAGGTACAGCACGGGGTTAGATACAGAGTAAAGCTCCATCAACACTTTCCCCATCAAACACTCTCAGGACAGGTACAGCACGGAGTTACATACAGAGTAAAGCTCCATCCACACTGTCCCCATCAAACTCTTCCAGGTCAGGAACAACACATGGTTAGACAAAGAGAAAAGCTCCCTCTACACTGTTCCCATCAAACACCCAGGATAGGTACAACACGGGGTTAGATGCAGAGTAAAGCTGCCTGTACACTGTCCCCATCAAACACTCCCGGGACAGATACAGTGCGGGGTTCAGTAACGAGTAAAGCTCCATCTACACGCTTCCGTAAAACGTTTCCTGCCCAGTTACATAGGAAGAGGGATAGGCTATGCAGCCCGTCGACGCTACTCTGCCATGCAATATGGTCATGGCTGAACTTTCACTTCGATGCCGTTATCCCCACAGAATCCTCATAGCCCTTTATGTCTTTAGGATATTGAAAGTAGGCAATACCTGCTTCAGCATACTCAGTGACTGAGCGTCAATAGCTCTCTGGACCAGAGAATACCAAATATTCACAACAATCTGAGGAGAGACATTTCTCCTCCTCTCCATCCTAATTGGCTTCCCCCATAACTTGTAAGTGCGTCTCCTGGTTCTGGACTCCGCAAGCAGGGGAAACATCTGACCCACATCTACCTTGTCTGTCCCATTGAGTATTTTATAGATTTCAATGAGATCATCTCTCATTCATTGAAACTGTGGAGAATCCAGGCCCAGTTTCCCCAATCTCTCTCCATAGGTCAGTACGGCAGCACCGGAATAAGTCTGGTGAACCTTCTGCTCCCTCTGGAGCAACAATTTTCTTCCGAAGGAAAAGGGACCAAAACTATTCACAGTGCTCCAGGAGTGGTCTAACCAAGCTCAGATATAATTGAAGCAGAATCTAACACCCCCTGAACACAAAACGCTTGCTATCAAGTTCAACACACTTTTAGTCTTCCTAATATATTGTTGCATATGCAGTGGAGCAATATCTGTACTGTCCATGTGTACTGTCCCTATAAGGTGGTCGATCGAATAAAAAATCTACATTACAGAATGAGGCTATTTTGCGCATCTCGTCTGCCCTGACCCCCAAAGAGAAAACTAACGAGGCTCACTCCACCACCTATCCACATAAACCCTTAATCTGCACATATTTGTGACACTGAGGTACATTTTTAGCACGGCCAATCCACCTAACCTGCACATCGTTCGACTGTGGGATGAAACCGGAGCACACGGAAGAATCCCACCCAGGCACAGCGATGAGGTTCTACGTCCACACAGACAGTGACCCAACGTCGGTCTAATGTGGGGTATGAGAAATTCCTGTACCATTGAGGCAGGGCCTCAGACCTCCTACGCTCAAGTCATCCTTGTGATTAAGGGTCAATATATTATTATCCTTTCTAATATATTGCTGCATCTGCATTATGGGCAAGGACCCACCCAGGGCTCCAAGAGCCTTTGTACATTTGCACTTATCCTACACATTTTTGGGTTGTAGGAGTAAGAGCCAGGTAGATACGGGAGAATGTGCAAACATGACACGGACAGTGACCCGGGGCCGGGAAAGAACGCGGGTTCTTGGCCCCGAGAATCAGCATCGTTAGCCACTGCGTCACTGTGTTCCCACTGCGTCACTGTGTTCCCACTGCGTCACTGTGTTCCCACTGCGTCACTGTATTGCCACCACTTTCTAAGCATTTGAGAGATGTTCTTCACAACTGGTCCTCCTACCAAACAGAGACACAGATCGAGAGAGCCTCCAAATAGATTTAATGCTCAGGGTCAGATACAGAGTAAAGCTCCCTCCACACTGTCCCCATCAAACACTCCCAGGACAGGTACAGTTCGGGGTTCGATACAGAGTAAAGCTCCCTCTACACTGTCGCCATTAAACACTTCCAGGACAGGTACAGAGCGGCGTTTGATACAGATTAAAGCTCCCTCTACACTGTCCCCATTAAACAATCCCAGGACAGGTACAGTTCGGGGTTAGATACAGTGTAAAGCTCCCTCTATACTGTCGCCATTAAACACTCCCAGAACAGGTACAGCGCGGCGTTAGATACAGATTAAAGCTCGCTCTACACTGTCCCTATGAAACACTTCCAGGACACGTACAGCACGAGGTTACATACAGAGTGAAGCTCTGTCCACACTGTCCCCATCAAACACTCCCAGGTGAGGTACAGCATGGGTTTTGATACAGAGTAATGCTCCCTCTACGCTGTCCGCATCAAACGCTCACAGGAAAGGTATAGCCGGGGTTTAGATACAGAGTAAAGCTCACTCTACACTGTCACTATCAAACACTCCCAGGACAAGTACAACACAGGGTCAGATACAGAGTAAAGCTCCCTCAGCACTTTCCCCATCAAACACTCCCAGGACAGGTACAGCACGGGGTTAGATACAGAGTAAAGCTCCCTCTACACTGTCCCCATCAAACACTCCCAGGACAGGTACAGCACGGGGTTAGATACAGAGTAAATCTCCTTCTACACTATCCCCATCAAACACTCCCAGAACAGGTACAGCACGGGGTTAGATACAGAAAAAATAGCATTCCTTTGGCAGACACATCACAGGATTATCACAGTAAATGGCAGAAGCTTTCGGCGTGTGGGCAGACAGACCGATCTGGGCGGACACATCAAAACCTCACTGGAAGCAGCAACGAGGTCGATAGGTTGTCAAGGAGATCTCCGGTATTTGGCACCACGGTGCCTCAGGGTTGGCACTGCTGCCTCACGGAGTCGAGGTCCCGTGTTCGATTCCGCCTCTGGATCACTGTCCATGTGGAGTTTGCAAATTCTCCCCTTGTCTGCGTGGGTTTCGCCCCCACAACACAAAGAGGTGCAGGGTACGTGGATTGGTGAAGATAAATTGTCCCTTCTTGTGAAAAAATGAATTGAGTACTCTAAATTTATAAATAAAAAGGAAGACCTCCGGCATGCTTGCGTTTATTGGATGGGGCATAGATTTTGAAATTCGCAGGTTGTGTGCAGCTGGACAGAACCTTAGTTTGGTCACATTAGGAAGTCTGTATGCAATAATGGTCGCCACAGTAGATGGTTGTGGATACTTTTGAGAGGGTACAGAGGCGGGCTCCCAATTTTTGATAGGTTTGAGTTTGGGCTGAGGCTGGTCGTGTGGGTCCGTTTGTTCTTTATGTCCCTCATGTCAAACTTGCCACTGAATGAAATGAACTCAGGGTTTTTGGCGTTGCAGATGGGTGCGAGGCAGGGGTGCTTGATGTTCCCGCTGTTCATTATGTTGCCAATCCAGCCCTTGCAAATGGGACTTCAGTTTAAGCTGGGTGGGGGAGGGGAAGTGAGAGGAATAGAGAACATTGGTTGTCGCTGTACGCCGATGACCTGCTGTTGTTGGTGTCGGATTGATTGGAAAGCACGGGCAGAATGATGGGCTTATTCGAGACGTTTGGGGCTTTTCCGGGTTAGAGATTGAGTGTCGGAAAAAGTGTGTTGTTTCCGCTGAATGATGTGGGGCGGGAGGCAAACGTGGGGCCCTGACGTTTAAGGTGGACGGGGAGTGGTTTTGGTACATGGCGATCCAGATAACGCATGAGTGGGCCACAATGCATAGGTCGAACCGCTTACTTCACAAAGCTTTGTATCCATCCCAAAATTAATCCCACTGCCCCGCCCTCTCCCCACAGCACTCTATCCATCCCCAAACTAAGGCCAGCACCCCGCTCTCTCCCCGTAGCCTTGTATCAATCGGCAAACTAATCCCACCGCCCCATTCTCTACCCATAGCCCTGTGTCAGTCCAGAAAATAATCCCACTGCTCGACCCCCTCCCTATAGCCCTGTATCAATCCCCAAACTAAACCAACTGCCCACCTCTCTGAGAGCAGTCCCGCTCTCTCCCCATAGCCGTGTACCAATCCCAAACTAATCCCACTGCCCCACTCTCTCCCCATAGCCCTGTACCGTCTCAAAACTGATCCCACTTCCGCGTTCTCTCCCCATAGCCGTGTATCAATCCCAAACTAATCGCACTACCCGCTCTTTCCCCAGAGCCCTGTATTCATCTACAAACTTATCCCACTGCCTCACTATCTCCCCATAGCTCTGTATCAATCCCCAAACGAATCCCACTGCTAGACTTCCTCCCCATACCCCTGTATCAATCTAAAAACTAAACCCAATTCTCGACTCCCTCCCCATTGACCTGTATCAGTTCCCAAAATAAGCCCATTGCCCCACTCTCTCCCCATAGCCCTGATGCAACCCCTAAACTAATCACACGCCCCACGCTCTCCTCATGGCCCGGTATCATAAGAACATAAGAACATAAGAACTAGGAGCAGGAGTAGGCCATCTGGCCCCTCGAGCCTGCTCCGCCATTCAATTAGATAATGGCTGATCTTTTGTGGACTCAGCTCCACTTTCCGGCCCGAACACCATAACCCTTAATCCCTTTATTCTTCAAAAAACTATCTATCTTTATCTTAAAAACATGTAATGAAGGAGCCTCAACTGCTTCACTGGGCAAGGAATTCCATAGATTCACAACCCTTTGGGTGAAGAAGTTCCTCCTAAACTCAGTCCTAAATCTACTTCCCCTTATTTTGAGGCTATGTCCCCTAGTTCTGCTGTCACCCGCCAGTGGAAACAACCTGCCCGCATCTATCCTATCTATTCCCTTCATAATTTTAAACGTTTCTATAAGATCCCCCCTCATCCTTCTAAATTCCAACGAGTACAGTCCCAATCTACTCAACCTCTCCTCATAATCCAACCCCTTCAGCTCTGGGATTAACCTAGTGAATCTCCTCTGCACACCCTCCAGCGCCAGTACGTCCTTTCTCAAGTAAGGAGACCAAAACTGAACACAATACTCCAGGTGTGGCCGCACTAACACCTTATACAATTGCAACATAACCTCCCTAGTCTTAAACTCCATCCCTCTAGCAATGAAGGACAAAATTCCATTTGCCTTCTTAATCACCTGTTGCATTTGTAAACCAACCTTCTGTGACTCATGCACTAGCACACCCAAGTCTCTCTGAACAGCGGCATGCTTTAATATTTTATCGTTTAAATAATAATCCCGTTTGCTGTTATTCCTACCAAAATGGATAACCTCACATTTGTCAACATTGTATTCCATCTGCCAGACCCTAGCCCATTCACTTAACCTATCCAAATCCCTCTGCAGACTTCCAGTATCCTCTGCACTTTTCGCTTTACCACTCATCTTAGTGTCATCTGCAAACTTGGACACATTGCCCTTGGTCCCCAACTCCAAATCATCTATGTAAATTGTGAACAATTGTGGGCCCAACACGGATCCCTGAGGGACACCACTAGCTACTGATTGCCAACCAGAGAAACACCCATTTATCCCAACACTTTGCTTTCTATTAATTAACCAATCCTCTATCCATGCTACTACTTTACCCTTAATGCCATGCATCTTTATCTTATGCAGCAACCTTTTGTGTGGCACCTTGTCAAAGGCTTTCTGGAAATCCAGATATACCACATCCATCGGCTCCCCGTTATCTACTGCACTGGTAATGTCCTCAAAAAATTCCACTAAATTAGTTAGGCATGACCTGCCCTTTACGAACCCATGCTGTGTCTGGCCAATGGGACAATTTCTATCCAGATGCCTCGCAATTTCTTCCTTGATGATAGATTCCAGCATCTTCCCTACTACCGAAGTTAAGCTCACTGGCCTATAATTTCCTGCTTTCTGCCTACCTCCTTTTTTAAACAGTGGCGTCACGTTTGCTAATTTCCAATCCACCGGGACCACCCCAGAGTCTAGTCAATTTCGGTAAATTATCACTAGCGCATCTGAAATTTCCCTAGCCATCTCTTTTAGCACTCTGGGATGCATTCCATCAGGGCCAGGAGACTTGTCTACCTTTAGCCCCATTAGCTTGCCCATCACTACCTCCTTAGTGATAACAATCCTCTCAAGGTCCTCACCTGTCATAGCCTCATTTCTATCAGTCGCTGGCATGTTATTTGTGTCTTCCACTGTGAAGACCGACCCAAAAAACCTGTTCAGTTCCTCAGCCATTTCCTCATTTCCCATTGTTAAAACTCCCTTCTCATCCCCTAAAGGACCAATATTTACCTTAGCCACTCTTTTTTGTCTTATATATTTGTAAAAACTTTTACTGTCTGTTTTTATATTCTGAGCAAGTTTACTCTCATACTCTATCTTACTCTTCTTTATAGCTTTTTTAGTAGCTTTCTGTTGCCCCCTAAAGATTTCCCAGTCCTCTAATCTCCCAGCAATCTTTGCCACTTTATATGCTTTTTCCTTCAATTTGATACTCTCCCTTATTTCCTTAGATATCCACGGTCGATTTTCCCTCTTTCTTCCGTCCTTCCTTTTTGTTGGTATAAACCTTTGCTGAGCACTGTGAAAAATCGCTTGGAAGGTTCTCCACTGTTCCTCAACTGTTCCACCATAAAGTCTTAGCTCCCAGTCTACCTTAGCTAGTTCTTCTCTCATCCCCTTGTAATCTCCTTTGTTTAAACACAAAACACTAGTATTTGATTTTACTTTCTCACCCTCCATCTGTATTTTAAATTCCACCATATTGTGATCGCTCCTTCCGAGAGGATCCCTAACTATGAGATCATGAATCAATCCTGTCTCATTACACAGGACAAGATCTAGGACCGCTTGTTCCCTCGTAGGTTCCATTACATACTGTTCTAGGAAACTATCGCGGATACATTCTATAAACTCCTCCTCAAGGTTGCCTTGACCGACCTGGTTAAACCAATCGACATGTAGATTAAAATCCCCCATGATAACTGCTGTACCGTTTCTACATGCATCAGTTATTTCTTTGTTTATTGCCTGCCCCAGCATATCGTTACTATTTGGTGGCCGATAGACTACTCCTATCAGTGACTTTTTCGCCTTACTATTCCTGATTTCCACCCAAATGGATTCAACCTTATCCTCCATAGCACCGATGTCATCCCTTACTATTGCCCGGATGTCATCCTTAAATAACAGAGCAACACCACCTCCCTTATCATCCACTCTGTCCTTCCGAATAGTTTGATACCCTCGGATATTTAACTCCCAGTCGTGACCATCCTTTCACCATGTTTCAGTAATGGCCACTAAATCATAGTCATTTACGATAATTTGTGCCATCAACTCATTTACTTTATTCCGAATACTACGAGCATTCAGGTAAAGTACACTTATGTTGGTTTTTTTACCTCTGTTTTGAATCGTAACATCTCCAGTTTTATTCCTTTTGTTATTACTGGGCCTATTCACTGAGCTCCCCTCAGTCACTGTACCTTGTACTGTCGCCCTTTTAGATTTTTGACTATGTCTTCTCTGCCTTGCACTTTTCCCCTTACTTCCTTTTGCTTCTGTCCCTGTTTTACTACCTTCCAACTTCCTGCATCGGTTCCCATCCCCCTGCCACATTAGTTTAAACCCTCCCCAACAGCTCTAGAAAACACCCCCCCTAGGACATCGGTTCCAGTCCTGCCCAGGTGCAGACCGTCCGGTTTGTACTGGTCCCACCTCCCCCAGAACCGGTCCCAATGCCCCAGGAATTTGAATCCCTCCCTCTTGCACCATCTCTCGAACCACGCATTCATCCTATCTATCCTGAAATTCCTACTCTGACTAGCTCGTGGCACTGGTAGCAATCCTGAGATTATTACCTTTGAGGTCCTACTTTTTAGTTTAACTCCTAACTCCCTGAATTCCGCTTGTAGGACCTCATCCCGTTTTTTACCTATATCGTTGGTGCCTATGTGCACCACGACAGCTGGCTGTTCACCCTCCCCCCCAGAATGTCCTGCAGCCGCTCCGAGACATCCTTGACCCTTGCACCAGGGAGGCAACATACCATCCTGGAGTCTCGATTGCGTCCACAGAACCACCTGTCTATTCCCCTTACGATCGAGTCCCCTATCACTATAGCCCTGCGATTTTTCTTCCTGCCCTGCTGTGCAGCAGAGCCAGCCACGGTGCCATGAACCTGGCTGCTGCTGCCTTCCCCTGGTGAGCCATCTCCCTCAACAGTATCCAAAGCGGTATATCTGTTTTGCAGGGAGATGACCGCAGGGGACACCTGCACTGCCTTCCTACTCTTGCTCTTTCTTTTGGTCACCCATTTTCTATCTCCCTCAGTAACCTTCACCTGCGGTGTGACCAACTCGCTAAACGTGCTATCCACGACCTCTTCAGCATTGTGGATGCTCCAAAGTGAGTCCATCCGCAGCTCCAGAGCCGTCAAGCGGTCTAACAAGAGCTGCAACTGAACACACTTCTTGCACGTGAAAGAGCCAGGGACAGTGGACGTGTCCCTGAGCTCCCACATCGCACACGAGGAGCATGACACTGGTCTGGGATCTCCTGCCAAGTCTTAAACCCTAGGTACTTAAACAACTAGAATTTCAAAATAAAAATAAAAATAAATTTATCAATCCAATAAAGTATCAATCCACAAACTAAACAAACTGCTCGACTCTTTCCCCATAGCCCTTTATCAATCCCCAAACTAATACCGCTGCCCCGCTCTCCCCTACCCTGCATCAATCCACAAACCAATCCCACTGCCCCACTCATTCCCATAGTCCTGCATCAATCCAAGATCGAAGCCCACTGCCCCGCTCTCTCCCCATAGCCCCGTATCAATCCCCACACTAAACCCACTGCCCCACTCTCCCCACATAGCCCTGTATGAATCCCCACACTAAACCCACTGTCCCACTCTTCCCCCATAGCCCTGTATCAATTCACAAAATAAACCCACTGCCCCGCTCTCTCCCCATAGCCCTGTATCAATCCTCGAACTAATGTCACTGCCCCGCTCTCTCTCCATAGCCCTGTGGCAATGGCTAAACTAATCCCACTGCCCCAGCGTCACCCCTTTGCCCGAGAACATTCCACAAACTGATCGCACTTCGGCAGCCTCTCCCTGTTGCCCTGGATCATTCCACAGACAGATCGCACTGCGCCAGACTCTCCCTATAGTTCTGGATTAATCCCGAAACAGATCCCACGGTCCCGGCCTTTCCCTATTGTCCTGGATCAATTCAGAAACAGATCCCACTGTCCCAGCCTCTTCTTATTGTCGAGGATCAATCCAGAAACAGATCCCACTGACCCGGCCTTTCCATATTGTCCTGGATCATTCCACAAACAAATTCCACTGTCCCAGCCTTTCCTTAATGTCCAGGATCATTCCACAAACAGATCCCACTGTTACAGTCTCTTCCTATTGTCCTGGATCAATCCAGAAACAGATCCCACTTCCACAGCCTCTGCTTATTGTCCAGAATCATTCCACAAACAGATCCCACTGTCCCAGCCTCTCTCTATTGTCCTGGATCAATCCAGAAACAGATCCCACTTCCACAGCCTCTCCTCATTGTCACGAATCATTCCACAAACAGATCCCACTGTCCCAGGATCTGCTTATTGTCTGGGATCATTCCAGGAACAGATCCCACTGTCCAAGCCTCTTCTTATTGTCCTGGATTCTTCCAAAAACAGATTCCACTTTCCCAGCCTCTCACTATTGTCCTGCATCATTCCAGAAACAGATCCCACTGTCCCAGCCTCTCCTTATTGTCCTGGATCACTCCAAAAACAGATTCCACTCTCCCAGCCTCTCCCTATTGTCCTGGGCAATTCCACAAACAGCCCCCATTGCCCCAGTCTCTCCCTCTTGTCCTGGATCATTCCACAAATAGATCGGACCTCAAAGGTAGCGATCTCAGGATTACTACCGGTGCCACGTGCTAGTCATAATTGAAATGACAGGATATACAGGATGAATACGTGGCTGAGGAGATTGTGTAGGGGAGGATTTCAGATTCCTGGCGAATTGGGACTGGTTCTGGTGGAGGTGGGACATGTATAAACCAGACGGTTAAACCTGGCAGGTCTGGAACGATGTCCGGGGGGTGGCGGGGGATATTTCCGTGACCGAACGGGAACGGTTTAAACTAATATGCCAGGGGTATGGGAACCTACTCAATGAGACAGAGAACGAGGGAGCAAGGGCAAATGCAAAAGGTAGAAAAATTAATATGAAAAGTGATAGGGTGAGAAACCAAGGGTTACATTTAAACAGGGCAGTAGAGAACAATACTGGGAGCAAGAAAACATTGTGTAAAAGACAAACTTAAAGGCTCTGTGCCTGAATGCAAGGAACATTTGCAATAAAGTGAATGAACTAATCTTGCAGATCGATATAAATGCGCTTGACATAATTGGGATTGTGGGGACATGGCTACTGGGTGAACGCGGATGGGAACTGAATGTCCCAGGTTTCTCAGTGTTTAGGAAGAACAGGCATAACAAAATGTGGTATTGTGGCACAGCGGGTTAAAGAGGAAATTAGCACAATAGTGAGAAAGGGTATAGCTCTGATAATGTGGAATTTGTATGAGTTGAGAAATCCCAAGTGACACAAACATTAGTGGGTGTCACATATAGACCCCCAAACTGCAATGGTGAGGTTGGAAATGGCATTAAACACGAAATTCGAGATGCATGTAATAAAGGAATATCGGTGATCATGGGTGATTTTAATCTTCACATGTTTGGGCACATGAAATTAGCCAAAATACGGTAGAGGAGGATCATCTAGACTGTACACGGAATGGTTTTCTTGACCAATATGTGGAGGATCGGACTAGAGAGCAGGCCATATTAGACTTGGTACTGTGTAATGAGAAGGGAATCGTTGCCAATCTGGCTGTACGAGACCATTTGGGGATGAGGGACCATAATATGATACAATTTTTTTATGAATATGGAGAGTGAAGTAGTTAATTCGGAGACTCGTGTGCTGAATCTTAATAAAGGGAACTATGCGGATATGAGGCGTGAGTTGGCCTTGATAGATTGGGCAGAGGTACGTAAAGGGATGTCAGTGGATAGGCAATGACAAACATTCAAGGAACACATAGAGGAACTACAGCAACTGTTCTAACCTGTCTGGCACAAAAGCAAAGGGGGTAAGAGGGCCAATCCATGGCTTACAAAGGAAATTAGAAATAGTATCCGATGCAAGGAAAAAGCAGATAGTTTGGCCAAGAAAAATAATAGGTCTGAGGATTGGGAGCAGTTTAGAATTCAGCAATAAAGGTCGAAACGATTGATTAAGAAGAGGAAAGTAGAATACCAAAGGAAGCTTGCAGGGAACATAAAGACTGAAGCTAAGGGTTTCTACAGATATGTGAAGAGAAAGAGATTGGTGCAGAGGAAAGTCTGTAGGCCCACTACAGACAGGAACAGGGGATGCATAATAAGAGACAAAGACATGGCTGAGCAATTGAATACATAATTTGGTTGTGTATTCACATATGCGGACACAAATCAGATCCCAGAAATGTTGGAGAATGAAAGGTTTAGTAAGAGGGAAGAACTGAGGGAGATAAACATTAGTAAAGAAATGGTGATGGGAAAACTGATGGACTTGAAGGCGGATAAATCCCCAGGGCCTGAGAATCTGCTTCCCGGAGTGCTTAAAGAGGTGGTTCTGGAAGTATTGGATGCATTGGTGGTCATCTTCCTGCAGATTGGAGGGTAGCTCACGCCATTCCGATATTCAAAAAGACAGGTTGAGAAAAAACAGGGAATTATAGACCAGTAGGACTAACATCGGTAGTGGGAAAAATGCTTGAATCCATTATCAGGGATTTAATAGTGGAGCGTTTAGGAAGCACTGGCAGGATCATTGAGAGTCAGCATGCATTTAAGAAGGGAAACTCATGCTTGATAAATCGGTTACAATTCTCTGAAGAGGCAACCAGTACAGTCGACAAGGGGGACCCAGTCGGTGTGGTATATTTGAACATTCAGAAGGCGTTTGACATAGTTCCGCATCAGAGATTATTGTGCAAAATTAAAGCGCATGCGATTGGAGGACATGTATTGAGGTGGATAGAAAACTGGTTTGCAGAGAGGAAACAAACTGTAGGGATTAAAGGGTCCGTTTCAAATTGGCAGACAGTAACCAGTGGGATATCACAGGTATCGGCGAAGGGACTCCAGCTATTCACAACATATATTGATGATTTGGATGAGGGAACAAAATGTAACAGATCAAAGTTTGAACATGATACCAAATTAAGTGGGAGGGTGAATAGTGACGAGGATTGGACCGGTATTCACAAAGGAGAGGGACAAGACGGATGTTGAGGGTAGGGATAGATGTTTAATTGC
Source organism: Scyliorhinus canicula (assembly GCF_902713615.1). NCBI lineage: Eukaryota > Metazoa > Chordata > Chondrichthyes > Carcharhiniformes > Scyliorhinidae > Scyliorhinus > Scyliorhinus canicula. The sequence goes on from NW_024055730.1 coordinate 223,592, forward strand.
TCTAGGTCAAGCTGTCAGACGGAAGGGGGACGTTTTGGGTATTTTAAAAGACATTAAGGTGGACAAGTCCCGAGGACCGGATGGGATCTATCCCAGGTTACTCCGGGAAGCGAGGGTCGAAATAGCTGGGGCTTTAACAGATAACTTTGCAGCATCCTTAAGCACGGGTGAGGTCCCGAAGGACTGGAGAATTGCTAATGTTGTCCCTTTGTTTAAGAAGGGTATCAGGGATAATCCAGGGAGTTATGGACCTGTGAGCTTGACGTCAGTGGTAGGCAAACTGTTGGAGAAGATACTGAGGTATAGGATCTATTAACATCTGGAAGAAATTAGACGTATCAGTGATAGGCAGCATGGTTTTGTGCAGGGAAGGTCATGTCTTACAAACCTAATTGAATTCTTTGAGGAAGTGACAAAGTTAATTGATGAGGGAAGGGCTGCAGATGTCATATACATGGACTTTAGTAAGGCGTTTGATAATGTTTCCCATGGCAGGTTGATGGAAAAAGTGAAGTCGTGTGGGGTTCAGGGCGTACTAGCTAGATGGATAAAGAACTGGCTGGGCAACAGGAGACAGAGAGTAGTGGTGGAAGGGAGTGTCTCAAAATGGAGAAGGGTGACTACTGGTGTTCCACAGGGATCCGTGCTCGTACCACTGTTGTTTGTGATCGACATAACTGACCTGGAGGAAGGTATAGGTGGTCTGATTACCTGGTTTGCACATGATACTAAGATTGGTGGAGTTGCAGATAGCGAGGAGAACTGTCAGAGAATCCAACAAAATATAGATAGATTGGAGAGTTGGACAGAGAAATGGCAGATGGAGTTCAATCCAGGCAAATGCGACGTGATGCATTTTGGAAGATCAATTTCTAGAGCGGACTATATGGTCAATGGAAAGATCTTGGGGAAAATTTATGTACAGAGGGATCTGGGAGTTCAGGTCCATTGTACCCTGAAGATGGCAACGCAGGTGGATAGAGTGGCCAAGAAGGCATACAGCATGCGTGCCTTCATCGGAAGGGGTATTGAGTACAAGAGTTTGCAGGTCATGTTACAGTTGCATAGGACTTTGGTTCGGCCACATTTGGAATACTGCCTGCAGTTCTGGTCGCCACATTACCAGAAGGATGTGGATGCTTTGGAGAGGGTGCAGAGAAGGTTCACCAGGATGTTGCCAGGTATGGAGGGTGCTAGCTATGAAGAAATGTTGAGTAGATTAGGATTGTTTTCGATGGAAAGACGGAGGTTGAGGGGGATCCTGATTGAGGTCTACAAAATTATGAGATGTATGGACAGGGTGGATAGCAACAAGCATTTCCCAAGAGTGGGGGTGTCAGTTACAAGGGGTCACGATTTAAAGGTGAGAGGGGGAAAGTTTAAGGGAGATGTGCGTGGAAAGTTTTTTACCCAGAGGGTGGTCGGTGCTTGGAACGCTTTACCAGCGGAGGTGGTAGAGGCGGGAACGATAGCATCATTTAAGATGCAACTGGACAGGTATATGAACGGGCGCGGGAACAGAGGGAAGTAGACCTTGGAAAACAGGAGACAGGTTTAGATAAAGATCTGGATCGGCGCAGGCTGGGAGGGCCGAAGGGCCTGTTCCTGTGCTGTAATTTTATTTGTACTTTGATGCAGGGGTCCTCCAGGAAGAATTGGACAGGTTGGGCGAGTGGGCAAACCACTGGCAGATGCAGTATAATTTGGATAAGTGTGAGGTTATTCATTTTGGAAACAAAAACAGAAACGCACATTACTAACTGAATGTTTGGGAGAGGGGAATGTGCAGTGGGACCTGAGTGTTTCTGTGCACCATTCGCTGAAGGTAAGTATGCAGGTGCAGCAGGCGGGAAAGAAGGCTAATGGTATGTTGGCCTTCGTTGCAAGAGGTTTCGAGTATAGAAGCAGGGATGTTTTCCTGCAATAGACAGGGCCTTGGTGAGGCCACACTTGGAGTATTGTGTACAGTTTTGCTCTCCTTCTCCGAGGAAGGATGTTCTTGCTCTCGAGGGTTGCAGCTAGAGCTTTACCAGATTGATTCCAGGGACGGCAGGACTGTCATATGAGGAAACATTGACTAGGTTGGGATTTTTCTTGCTGGCGTTCAGAAGAATGGGGAGGGGGGGGGGGGGTGGAGGGATCTCATAGAGAGTTATAACTTTCAAACAGGACTAGACAAGGCAGATGCAGCGAAAATGTTACCATTGATGGGTGTGTCCTGAACCAGAGGTAACAGCCTGAGGTTTCAGAGTAAACCATTTCGGACAGAGATGAGGAGACATTTCTTCACACAAAGAGCGGTGAGCCTGTTGAATTCATTGCCACAGGAACTAGTTGATGCTAAAGATTTGAATATGTTCTTTTTAAAAATAAATTTAGATTAACCAATTATTTTTTCAAATTAAGGGGCAATTTAGTGTGGCCAATCCACCTTCTCTGCACATTTTTGTGTTGTGGGGACGAAACCCACGCACCCACAGGGAGGATGTGTAAACTCCACACGGACAGTGACCCAGAGCCGGGATCGAACCTGGGACCTCAGCGCCGTGATGCAGCTGTGCTAACCACTAGGCCACCGTGCTGCCATAACTTTGAACACATTCAAGAGGCGGCTGTATATAGCACTTGGGGAGAATGTGATCAAAGTCTATGGGGAGAAAGCAGGATTAGGCTGTTGAGTTGGATGATCAGCCATGATCGTGATGAATGGCGGAGCAGACTTGAAGGGCCAAAAGGCCTCCTCCTGCTCGTTTCTTCTATATATTCGATATGTATCTAAACACCCCGTCTGTTCCTGGACCCTGCTTCCCCAAACAACTATCAGTCACTTCTATATTACCTCTATACGAACACCCCACCCCCGTCTGTACCTGCACACTGGTTCTGCAAATAACTGTCACTCACTCCTATACCAGCTCGATACATACACCGCGGCGTACACTGCGGCGTTTATTCCCTACTGCATAAGTCCACTCTCATCCAGACACGCCCCAGCGCAATCTATCCAATCAGTCCTAACATGGTCCTGTACAAAATCTCTCACTCTCTTGACCTTCTGTTGTCACACCCCTTCTCTCCTACATATCTTCACACTGCACCTCATCATCGTCAGTTTTTCTCCATACCTACCCACACTCTTTAACTTCAAGTAGTCTATTAGCACTTCCAAACAATCATCCATCCTGTCCACAAAACACTTTACCAAAGCTTTCCACTCCACTGCTCTTAATATCACTCCCCTGTCCACACCCATACTTGCACATTCTCCATACAGCAATGTCGTAATCCGTTCCCTTACGGCCACCAAACCTTTGCAACTCGGATATGCGCAATTATAGCCACGCCGTTTTATTGCCTTAATTACCCACTTTTCCACCCCTGCTGCCAATTCAATAACCACCTCTATACCTCTACTGTCATTCCCCCACTCATCATGCAGCATCCATCTCATTTTCTTCCCTTCACCGTACCATTTTGCAAGCTCCTCTAGGAACGTGCAGCTTTGCCTCCTCCTAATCACGTATCTCTATAGCAATTCCTATTCGATATTGACCATCGTCGTTCCACTTCAACATATTGTTTCCCTCTCACTGAAGCTATTAAAAATGGTGGTCCACAGCATTAACCACGTGGGAGTTCACCACCCTCCCCACTTCCATCTCCATCACGTTTTCACCCTGCAGCACAATGCGGCAATGATTTAATTACATCTCTACTGTCGGCCCGGCTTCTGGCATCTCAAACAATATTCTAAATCAGCCCACTTACACGGCAGCATGCCAGCTTGAACTGCTCCTCTGAACTTCCTCCTTCGCTGTTATTTGAATAATACCTTTATTCAAATGTAATAAACATTGTTTCGGTGGAAATAAGCATCAATATCCAAATGGATCCATTTGATTTTTACATTTCTATCAGTGTTGTGAAGTTATTTGACAAATTAACAGATTACAATATTTTAGTGTGCTACGCCAAATGTATGTGTTTTCTTCAGTCATTGGATTGCAGATGTTGGTCAATTTACTGCTGTTTAATTTTACAACAAATAGCTGGTTTTAAAAGTAAAAAATATTTGATCTGCTGATTGGATTTAGTAATATTGGGTGATAATTGTAATCAACTTGAAATGGTACAAGGAGAATGGGATTCCCGTCTTCAGTAATGTTTTCCTCCACATTTCACTAATTTCCCTGACAGTGTAAAGGGATATTTGATCGCACTGTGAAGCAGGTTTCTGAACTTTCTCTGGGTTATTGTGTAAATAGCTGTGTTGGTGCAGGAGCTAAGAAGCTGCAAAATAATCCCAGCCTCTTGAAAATTAGGAAAGGTAGGAAATAGGTTTCTGCTCTTGAAGGCCGACGTAATTCTAACGAATATGAAATGTATAACTGTTGTCATCCAGAGCAGGATAAAACTACTGGATATTGCAAAGAGTAACACAATGGATCGTCTCCGGTTCATCAGCTCAGGATCCTTTTCATCCCTGTCACTGCTGTGCTTCCGGAGGGTCATTCGGCCGCGACTGGCTATTAAAATGCGTCTGACGGTGACAATATTAAAGAACAAAATCATAAAGAATGGAAACACTGGGGTCAGCAGCTGCTCAATCCAAGAATATGCTGCCCAACTCGTCTCAATGAAGGCATTTGTGGACAGCAGGTATCCATACTGCATCCGGTTGTAATGCGAGGAATACAGGAAGGACCAGGGAATGTTCGTCAAGCAGAGCAGCGAGCTGACAGTGGTGATAACAACAACAGCAGTTTTCTTGGTGCAGTATTTGGTTTTCAGCTTCTGACAGCAAATGGCCACCAGGCGGCCAAAGGTAAAAGAGACAGTCAACCAAACAGAAATGTCGATTGCGGCGGGAGACATGAAGAGAATGAATCTGCACACGGGAGTGTAGAACAGGAAAGTGTATTCCCAATATATTGTAGCAATGCGATGTAAGATTAAATTCCAGACAATGACCATGAGATCGGCTGCCGCCATGGCCACCAGATAGAGGGTGATGCATTTGGAGAGTCCACAGTCTTTCAAAGACAGGATTGCGATTGTAACGATGTTCCCTGTGTGATGTAGAATAGAAACTAGTCATAATACTAATCTCACAAGCAGGCGCACACTAACACTACTGTGGAATTCTCCACATGTTTCGGTGCACAGAGAATAAATTCTGAAAGTCAAATTCACATGTAAGAGGCACAGATTTCGGGTCTTGTGGGAGGAAACGAGCACCCGGAGGAACCCCACGCAGACACAGGGTGAACGTGCGGACTCCAGACAGACAGTGACCCAAGCCGAACCTGGGACCCTGGAGCAGTGAAGCAACGGTCTTGAACACTGTGCTACCGCCAGTTTATAGTCCGGATAGGTGATAATGCCAAAAGAACTGCGCGGTACCCGAATAGCGGTTAGGAATGTTGCTTCACCGCGCCAGGGTCCCAGGTTCTATTCCCGGCTGGGTCACTGTCTGTGCGGAGTCTGCGCACTGTACTCGTGTCTGCGTGGGTTTCCTCCGGGTGCTCCGGTTTCCTCCCACAGTCCAAAGATGGAGAGGATAGATGGATTGGCCATGCTAAATTGCCCTTACAGTCCAAAACGAGTTCGGTGGGGCTACTGTGTCACGGAAATAAGGTGGAGGCGTCGGGCTTAAGTGGGGTGCTCTTTCCAAGGGCCAGTGCAGACTCGATGGGCTGAACAGCCTCCTTATGCACTGTAACCTCTATGATATCATTCTATGATTATATAACTGGTCAACACTCAATATAGAGAATCTGCTACAATCAGTTTCATTTGAAGTTCCATATACTGGTATCCACACCCAGGCGTTCTGCGATATTCTCTTGAATATCCAGTGCTTGTTATTTTGCGGACATTGTGGATTATCACCTCTCAGCTATAATGCTATGTTTGAGACTTCAGATGGCGTTGAATTTGCTGCTTCAATGGATACATTAAAACTGGGTAGAAAGTCGAGTTGGAAAGCCGATAATGTCGACGGTTAATGGTTTGAGGGGACAGAAAATAAGAATGATGAACATAACGCCAGAGAACAAACCAATGATAAAAATGAGCAGTCTGATCAACCGCTCTGGAAAGATGATAAGAAACGGAGCGGAAAGGAGCAGAAAGAAAACACTGCGCTACATTTTAAAGTCAGGACATCTTTAAACATGAAGCTGGTCGGAGGTAAGAGAGTACAAAGGGGGGAAAGGGGTATTGCAGAATATCTGACAAATATAAATAATCAGAAGAAAACATATCAAAATGCAAATGTCTGTGAATAAAAGAAATAGCAGCAGGGTAATGCAGTAGGACAGAGGACGGATTCAGAGATAATCGCCAATGAGTTTTCCAGATCAGATAGTTATCCTAATGTTCAAACTGAAGAACGTTAAAAGATCATCACTATGTTTAACTCAAAATTAAAGGGCAACAAATTAAACAGAAACAAGTTCAAAATTTCAAGACCTAAAAGTAATTTACCAGGAACGCCGACCTTTGCGAGTACAGAATAGTACACAGCTGCTGACTGGAAAAAAATTGTCCAACGCATTTTCGGTTTCAAGGACTCGTGCTGGTGTTGTTGAAGATCTGTCCACTGGTGTTTGACACAGTAAAGTACCATGAACGGTTTATTTATATTAAACTGGATGCTTAGTGATGCGAGGTCTATACATCCCTAATGATGATTTCACAGGTTGCTCAACAAACAAGTTATTGACAGCAGCTGCGCTCTCATTGTCAGTCTCATTGGTGGTTACATCACAATCTTAGGATCAAGTTCAAAACTCAAAGATGACTACTAAAGTTAACAATATAATGTTGTTTATTTCAAAACAAGGCGATCAACATCGTTTTTGCATTTGAATACTGGGCACGTATTATCATTCCCTCGCATCATCCCCTCACTCACAAAGTGGCGTTCACAGTCCTTATTCCTCGTAAAGATTCGCCGTCTTTGTTCCTTCCCGATTCCCCAGATTATTTTTCGCCAGGCCTTCAGCATTCATGTTTGCAAATTTATTTTCTCTCTTATTCTGTTTCCCTTTAACATAAAATCTGTTTCACTTTGCCCCATCTTCAATTTACCTCCACACTTTCAGTCACTGCTATTTGTTTGTGGCTCTAATTCTCACATCTCTTATATGCTCTGCCCTGCTCACGCTACAATAACGTGGAAGACAAGGGGTGAGGATGGAACAGAGTTACAGTCGGAAAGAGACAGATTGGGTGAATGAGCAAAAGTTTGGCAAATGGAATATCATGTCGGGAAATGTGATGTTATACGTTGTTGGAAAGAATAAATGTCCTCAATATTATTCAAATTTAGAAAGACAGCATAAATATGCCGCGCAGAGGAGTTTCATGGGAGGTGGGGTCCTCGTGAATCAGACATTAAAAGCCAGCATGAAAGTTGAGCAGGTCATCGGTGCGTAAAATGGAATGTTGGTCGTTGTTTCACAGGCAGGTGAGCACACAAACAGGGAAGTCTTGTTACACCTGGACAAGGCACTGATTAGATACAACACAATTAGTGGTTCCAGCTGATGGCACTGGATTCAGTGATGTGTCAGGCACAGCAAGGCCATAAAGAAACTTAAAAGCACTTGTTGGAGTGTAACATTGTTGTTTCTGTTTTTCTTTGCGCCTGGGGAGTATCAATATAGGGCAGTGAAAATATTGACCACCGAAATCGTTGTTTCAAGTGATATAGGTGGGCAAGATATTTTGGCTCAGTTAAAATTCATCAGAGTGGGAGGACAAAACAAGGTCAAGGGTGCATTGATTTGGCCAGGAGGTGCAACATGATGGAGATAGAGACTTCGGAAATACATCGACAGATTTAATTAGTGGATTGGTTATGAGTGTAATTAAATGAATTCCTCCCAGAATAATAAATATGAACTTTCAGCTCACAGAAAGATGGAGTCGTTTCAGATACTCCAAACAATTCCATGCAACCTCATAACCTTTAACCGCCTCTGTATCTGTGTGATACATTTAATGATTGTCTTAAGTCTGCTTCCATTCATACCGAACGTTCAATGGAGTTAGTTTCTACCAATATAGCTAACGTCTCCATGAGCCCCCGTGCCAAATCTCTATTATAAGACCATAAGTCCATTGGGTATAGGAACATAATTAGGCCATTCGCCCATCGAGTCGGCTCCGCCATTCAGTCATTGTTGTTATGTTTCTTATCTGCCTTGACCTCCTTCTTAATCAAGAACCTATCTAACTGTGCCTTAGAGACAGTATGTTGGCCTCCCCAGCCTTCTGCAGCAAAGAGTTCCAACGATACAGCAAGCTCTGGCTGAAGAAATGCCTCCTTGTGGCAGGTTGTTGTATCGTCCCTTTCGTCTCATACTGTGTCCTCGTGTTCTAGTTTTTCTTACCACTGGAACTGTCCTCTCAACGACCTATCTATCCTGGCCTCTCAATATTCTGTAAGTTTCAATAAGATCCACACTCATCCTTCAAACTCCAACTAGTACAGACACAGAGTCCCCAACTGCTCCTTACGGCAGGCTCTCCATTCCAGCCATCGTTCTTGTAAACCTCGTCTGGACTCTTTCCAAGACGAACACATCCTGCCTGAGAGACTGGGCCCCAAACTGCTGACAATACTCCTAATGGGGTCTGACCATAACCTTATAAAGGCACAGAAGTACATCACTGCTCTTGTATTCTATCCTCTCAACATAAATGCGAACATTGCATTTGCCTTCCTAACTACTGACTGAACCTGCACGTTAATGTTAATCTTCGGATGGGACTTGTGCTTCTCATTTTCTCTACATTTAGAAAAAACTCTATGCCTCCTTTCTTCCTACCAAAGTGCATGACCTCATATTTTTCCTCATTGCATTCAATCTGCTACTTCTTTGCCCAAGACCTTATGCCTCCCCCTGTTTCCTCAATACTACCTGTGCCTCCGGACACATTTGTATGATAACCAATTTCATATTGATTATCTTCCTTAAATCTTGTTCCATCTTCAACGCTTCATGGAAAACATTCAAAGTCTTTGAATTATTTCCAGGCAAAGTACTTTCATAATGGATCTGTGTTATGAACTGAAAGAAATTTATGTTGGTCATAAATAGTGTTTACGATTGCAAATTCCACTGAAAGGTATGAATAGCCGGCAATGTTTAAATACTTCTCGTAATGTTAATTGTGTTGTTGCCAAATATATATCACGCTTTTGTGTGAAACAACAGTTTAAATTGTCAACTTTAGCATTATGATGCCTCTTTTGAGTCTTTGAAACAAAATTCATCACGTTATACTGCCAGACAATAAATATTAACTGACTTCCCTGCGTCTGCCCCGCTCCGTGGAGTCTGTAAAGTACTTCACCGCCTCACATTTATACATTTGACATTTGAAAATTCTACTCGAACTGAGAGATGACTAAGAAGAGTTGAGGGGAGAGTTAGAGAGGTGGAGAGAAGAAAGGAAGTATATTGAGAGGAAAGGAAAGTACACGAGATGAACAGATTGATATGGGAGGAGATTGAAATAGTGTAACATGTCGGAAAGCTCACAGAGTGGATTGTTGACAATTGAAATGAAATGGCTTATTGTCACAAGTAGGCTTCAAATGAAGTTACTGGAAAAACACCTAGTCGCCATATTCCGGCAACTGTTCGGGAACAGAACCGTGCTGCACGCCTGCCTTGGTCTGCTTTCCTTTCAAAGCCAACGACTTAGCCCTGTGATAAACAGCCTCAAATAGTGAAGAGTGGCTGGGAGGGAAAGTAAGGAGTGGAAACCGAGAGGTTGAAAAACATGTATGGAGAATGAAGGCGGAAAAGATGAGAGATGAGGGGAACAGAACAGAATTGTGATGAAGTGAAAGTAGTGGAGGTTAATTTAAGGTGTGGAGAGGGAAGTCAGTGTAGAAAATGTGGAGTATTATATTTTCACTTAAAGAGGGAATAAGACCATCAGACATAGGAGCAGAATTAGGCCACTTGGCCCATTGAGTCTGCTCCGCCATTTAATCATGGCTTTACGTTCTCATCCCCATTCTCCAGCCTTCTACCCTTAATCCTTGATCCCCTTATTGATCAAACACCTATCTATCTCTGTCTTAAAGGTACAGTGAATTGGCCTCCACAGCCTTCTGCATCAAAACGTTACACTGATTCACCACCCTCGGGCTGAAGAAGTTCCTCCTCATCTCTGTTTTAAAGGATCGTCCCTTTAGTCTGAGATGATGTCATCTGGTTCTAGTTTTTTGTACAAGTGGAAACAACCTCTCCACGTCCCCTCTATCCACGCCACGCAATATCTTGTAAGTTGCAGTAAGATCCCCTCTCATCCTTACAAACTCCAACGAGTACAGACTCAGAGTCCTCAAACGTTCCTCATACGACAAGTTCTCCATTCCAGGGATCATTCCTGTGAACCTCGTCTGGACCCTTTGCAAGCCCAGCACATCATTCCTTAGATACGGGGCCCAAAACTGCTCACAATAGTCCAAATGGGGTCTGACCAGAGCCTTATACAGCATCACACGTCCATACCTGGTCTAGTATTCTCGCCCTCTTGACATGAATGCTAACATTGAATTTGCCTTCTTAACTGCCCACTGAACCTGCACGTTAACCTTAAGATAATCGTGAACTGGGACTCCCACGTCCCTTTGTGCTTCTGCTTTCTGAAGCATTTCCCCATTTAGAAAATAGCCAATCTAAATTCCTCCTTCCAAAGTGCATAACCTCACACTTTTCCAAATTGTATTTCATTCGCCACTTCATTGCCCACTCTCACAGCATGTCAGTCTGCAGCCCCTTTATATCTTCAATACTTTCTGTCCCTCTAAAAATCGTTGTATATCTGCAAACTTAGCAACAGTGCCTTCAGTACTTTCTTCCAGATCATTAATGTACATTGTAAACATTTGGGAGCACCTGTCATAATGAGGGGGAATCAGCAGATTAGGAATAAAGCAGCATGCATTTCATTCATCGACAGTTTATCTGTTTTAAAAATGCTGGAGACGACGTTTAATCTGGGGAATGCACGCGAATCAATGTCATTGCGCTGTGAGAAGTCCGATGAGCATTTCTACTGCTGTATCTCTGAGTCCAGGATGGCATTTGGCCTGGCTGGTGCCAGTGTCATGAATGTCGGCAAACCCCTGCAGGACCTTCTGAAGGGGGAGTGGGAACAGACAGAGGTCATGGGTTACATTTCTACCAACGACAGAGATAGAAAAATGGACGTGGTCCGGCATCAACAATTTACGGGTTTCGGAGCCGATTGAAAAGAATGACGTCAGAGGTGAATGTCTCCAGATCTTTGGTAGCGAGGATTGGATGAAGGGGAGTATACCAGATAAATGGTTCCAACAGAGATGGTGGAGGCGACAAGGCCACTGATTCCGTTCCTTGAAAAAGGTGCAACCTTTAAATCTCAGATGAGTTGCACCTGAATCGGAATGGAATCTACAGCTTTACGGTGGGTTTGCAAATGCATTTCGGGGGTGTGAAAACTGGATTGGCGAGGGGAATGGGCCACAGTATGCAGGTTCAGTAGGGGGGTCACACACAAACAAATATAGAAATAAAACTAAGTCATTCTGGATGGGTAGGCAAATATGTCTTGCTAGGCCACAAGGGAATCCAAAAATGTACATGTTAGTTTGATAGGCTATGAACAATGCGCAGGGTATTGATTTACACATACTACCTGTAGTAATCTCACTGGAACGAAGAATGTTCGGGCCGACCTGATAAAGGTCTACAAAATTATGAAGGCAATAGACAGAGTGGATAGGCAGAGACGTTGTCGCATGGTAGATGGGTCAATTACTAGGGGGCATAGGTTTAATGTGCGAGTGGCAAGGTTTAGAGGAGATGTACAAGGCTAGTTTTGTTACACAGTGTAGTCGATGCCTGGAACTCGTTGCCGGAAGAGGTGGTTGAAGCTGGGACGATAGTGGCATTTAAGGGGCTTCTTGACAAATACATGAATAGGATGGAAATAGATGGATACGGACCCAGGCATTGTCGAAGATTTTAGTTTAGACGGGCAACATGGTCAGCGCAGGCTTGGATGGCCGAAGGGCCTGTTCCTGTGATGTTCTTTCCTTTGTTATTGTTCTTGTTCTTTGTATATCCCTGCATTGGATGCACTTTCAAATCAGAGTATAATTCCCCTTTGAATTCTTCTTATTGAACCGGTCATCACCACACACTATGGTAGTGGAATCCCCGTCCACACCACTCGCTGTGTGAAAAAGTCCTCGATTATATCATCATTGCTTCATTTACTCAATCCTTTCATCCAGAGCTGCTCATTCTCAATCTTTTCAACAATGGGAACGCTTCTCCCCATCTCCTCCTGAACGCCTGTGATCTAGAAACCGCCATCAAATCTCTGGTGAATCCTTTCTGTACTCACACAATACCTTCAAATCCTTTCAGAACTGTGGCTTCCGGAATGGACATAATATTCCTGCACAGAATTTTACAAGGTGAAAGTAACCTATTTGCCCATGTTCTCTGTTCCATTATCAATAATGTTGATTGCATTATATTGAATTTTAAATTCACTCAAAATGCTCCGTTATTCATCGACTGTCCTTCTGCTCTTGCCATTTTTATCGATGTGCCATTTACTTTAAACCGTTTCTATATGTTTGCTTCTCTGATATGATCGGGTAGCGGACCCCTGAATTGTAAATTCCCAAACAGGACCCCAATTTTGTGCTATTCCTGGGTGTGGAGGAATGTGCTGTTTCCACTTCTTTATTCATCAATCTCGTTTGTTTGAAGAAAGGATAATGTAAAGGAACGCCGCCCCCGTGCCTCGCTTTGTAAAATCGTTCGTTTTGATTTGAAAGAGTCAATAACAAATTATCCTTCCATATGAACAGCACGTGCACTGATTACTGTCCCCACACTCTGAGCAGCACCTACCCTGACTTATACCCCCCCCTCTCTGAACAACACCTACCCTGACTACTCGCCCCGCCCTTTTAACGGGCCCCAACCTGATTAATTCCCCTATCCTGTGCACAGCCCGGACTCTGATTTATTCACCCTGCCTTTGAACAGTCCCAACCCTGACTAATTCCCCCTTCCTGTGAACAGACCCTACCCTGACTAAGTCCCCTCCCTTTGAACAGCCCCTACACTGATTAATTCCCCTCCGTGAACAGCCCCCACACTGATTAAACTCCCTCCCGACTCTGACTCATAGCTAATTGACTCCATACAAGGCAACATTTTGGTAAATGACTTCCGCACCCTCTCTAAAGCCCCCACATCCTTCTGTTAATGTGAAGACCAGAATTTAACACGATACTCCAAGTGTGGCCTAACTAAGGTTCTATACAGCTGAAACATGACTTGCCGATTCTTATACTCAATACTCCGGACAATGAAGGAAAGCATGCCATATACCTTCTGGACTACCTTCTCCACCCGTGTTGCCCCTTTCAATGACCTCTGGACCTGTACAACAATATCTCTCTGACTGTCAATACTTTTGAGGGTTCGACCATTCACTATTTTTTCCATACCTGCATTAGACGTTCCAAAATGCATTACCTCACATTTGTCCGGATTAAACGCCATCTGGCATCTCTCTTCCCAAGTCTCCAAACGACGTAAATCCTGCTGTAACCTCTGACAGTCCTCATTCTTAATTCGCAATTCCACGAAACTTTGTGGCGTCTGCAAACTTACCAATTCGACCAGTTACATTTTCCTCCAAATCATTTGTATATACTACAAACAGCAAAGGTCCCAGCACTGATCCCTGCGGAACACAACGTCACAACACTCCAATCAGAAAAGCACCCTTCCATTGCTACTCTCTGCCTTCTCTGACCTCGCCATTTCTGTATCCATCTTGCCAGCTCACCCGTGGTCCCGTGTGACTTCACCTTTTGTGCAGTCTGCCATAAGGGACCTTGTAAAATGCTTACTGCAGTCCATGTAGACAGCATCCACTGCCCTACCTGAATCATTCATCGTTATAGCCTCTTCGCAAAACACTATCAAGTTAGTGAGACATGCCCTCCACTTCACAAAACCGTGCTGCATCTCGCAAATACGTCCATTTGCTTCCAAATGGGAGTAGATCCTGTCTCGACGTATTCTCTCCACTAATTTCTCTATCACTGGCGTAAGGCTCACCGGCTTGTAGTTCCCTGGATTATCCTTGCTACCCTGCTTAAACAAAGGAACAATATTGGCTATTCTCAAGTACTCCGGGACATCACCTAAAACAGTGAGGATCCAAAGATTTCTGTCAGGGCCTCAGCAATTTTCTCTCTTGCCTCCTTCAGTATTCTGGGGCAGATTCCATCAGGCCCTGGGGACTTATCGACCTTATATTTTTCAAGCCGCCCAACACCTCATCTTTTTGGATCTCAATGTGACCCAGACTATCTATACACTCTTCTCCAGACTGAACCTTCACCAATTTCTTCTCTATGGTGAATACTGATGCAAATTATTCATTTAGTACTTCGTCCATTTTGTCTGCCTCCACAAGTAGATTCCCTTGCCTGTCAATCAGTGGGCCAACCCGTTCCGTGGTTACCCCCGTGATTTTTATATACGTGTAAAAAACCTTGGGATTATCCTTGACATTATTTGCCAATTACTTTTCGTGACCCCTTTTAGCCCTCCCGAATCCTTGCTTGTTCCTCCCTACTTTCCTTATATTCCACTCGGGTTTCGTCTGTTCCCAGCCTTCTAGCCGTACCAAGTGCCTCCTTTTTCTTTTTGACGAGGCCCACAATATCTCCTTATCCAAGGAGGCCCACAATATCTCTCCTTATCCAAGGTTCCCGAAATCTGCCTTATTTATCCTTCTTCCGCAAAGGAAATGGCTGGTCCTGAATTCCGTTCAACTTAGATTTGATGCCTCCCACATGTCAGATGTTGATTTACCCTCAAACATCCGCCCAAAATCTAGTTTCCTCAGTTTCCGCCTAATATTGTTATATTGAGCCTTCCCCGAATTTACAACGTTCACCCTAGGACCACACCTATCCTTGTCCACCAGCACGTCAAAACTTACTGAATTGTGGTCACTGTTCCGAGAAATTCTCCCGTACTGAAACTTCTACCAGCTGGCCGGGCTCATTCCCCAATACCAGGTCCAGTACAGCCCCTTCCCAAGTTGGACTGTCTACATAGTGTTTAAAGAAGCACTCCTGGACGCTCCTTATAAACTCTGCCGCGTCCAAGCTCCTAAATGAGTCCACTAAGTGAGTCCCAGTCAATATTCGGGAAGTTGAAGTCTCCCATCACGGCAACCATGTAGCTTATACTCCTTTCCAAAATCTGTCTGCCTATCTGCTCCTCTATGTCCCGCTGTCTGTTCAGAGACCTGTAGTAAACCCGCAACATTGTGCCTGCACCCTTCTCATTCCTGATATCTACCCATATAGACTCGCTGCCCTCTGAGGTGTCCTCCCGTATGCAGGTGTGATATTCTCCCGAACCAGAAGCGGAACTCCGCCACTCCTTTACATCCCCCTCTATCCCGCCTGAAACATTTACATCCTGGCACGTCTGGCTGCCAATCCTGTCCTTCCCTCATCCAGGTCCCTGTAATGGATACAACATCATAGTTCCAGGTACTAATCCAAGCTCTAAGTTCATCTGCTTAAACGTTATACTACTTGCATTAAACCATATGCACTTCAGACAACCGGGCCCGCTGTTTGCAGCAACATCTCCCTGTCTGCTCTTCCCCAGAGCCATACTGGCCGTATTACCCAGTTCTCCATCAAAATTTTAACCTTCTGACCCATTGTTATGGTACCTACCCCCGCCATACTAGTTTAAACCTTCTCGTGTTTACCATAGGGCACTGTTGAAATAGACGGTTTACTGGAGGACACTGTTTATTTACTCTCTGTTTACTGTTGCACACTGTTCAATAGACTGTTTACTGTCGGGCACTTTTTAAATAGACTGTTTACTGTAAGGTACTGTTTAAATTGACTAAGTTTACTGCAGGGTTCTGTTTGAACAGACTAATGTTATTGGAAGGTGCTGTTTAAATAGACTCTGTTTCCCTTTGGGCCACTATTTAAACAGACTTTACTGCGGGGCACCGTTTAAATAGACTGTTTACTGTCGGACAGTTTTTTCTAGTCTCTGTTTACTGTAGCGCACTGTTTCAATAGACTTTCCTATCGGGCACTGTTAAAATAGACTGTATACTGTCGGGCACTGTTTAAAAGGACTAAGTTTACTGAAGGGTGATGTTTCAATAGACTGTTTACTGTGGGGCACAGTTTAAATAGTCGTTTTACTGTTGGGCACTGTGTAAATGAACTGTTTACTGAAGGGTGATGTTTAAATATACTGTTTACTTTAGGCCACTCTTTAAATAGTCTCTTTACTGTCGGACACTTTTTAAATAGTCTCTGTTTATTGTAGAGCACTGTTAAATAACTGTTTACTGTAGGACATTGTTTAAATAGACAGTTTAAATAGAGGGGGAGAGGGAAGACAGTGAACCAGAGAGGAGAACCAGGTAGGTGGGGGGTGGGGGGGAGGCAGGGAAATGAGAGTCGGAAGGAAGGCACGGGATACATTAACGACATGGCATCTCCAGGAGCAGGGAACGAGGAGAATAAAGACGAAAAAGACGGGATGAACAGCAGAAGCGGAGGTGAGCGCGAGACTGCAGAGAGATCCGTCAGGAGAAGCAAGCGACAACACCAACACCAAACCCATTCGAGTATTGCCCACTGTAATTGTTTCTCCGGCACCCAAATGTATATTTATCTCCACATTCTCCACAACCCTACTCCACCCACCAACAGTCGCCCATTTATGTGTTGTAAATAATGTTGCCAGTTGTACAGAGTTGCTGCTGTTGAGCTGGTGCATAATACCCTACCACTTATTCTATTTCATTTTAATTGTATTTTTTTATGATTAACTATTTTATTTTATTTGGTATGTTTGGGTGTGCCCTTCTCTTCTACATATGTGTGTATGAATATATATATATCTTATATATGTCTCTTGTCTTGTGTAAATAGCGGTAAATATACTTTGTTCAGAAACGAAATAAAAACATTTATAACAGAAAATAGACGGTTTACTGCAGGGCACAGTTTAAATAGGCTGTTTACTGCAGGACACTTCTCTAAGATGTTTAAAATTCAGCCATGCAGGCAGCACGGTAGCGCAGTGGTTTAGCACTGCTGCTTCTTCGCGTTTGATCCCATGTTTGACCCCGGCTCTGGGTCACTTTCCGTGTGGACTCTCTCCCCGAGTTTGCGTCGGTTTCACCCTCACAACCCAAAGATGTGCAGAGTAGCTGGTTTGGCCATGCGAAATTTATTGAACAAAAAATTTTCGAAAAAATTCTGCCATGTTCGACCACTAAGATTTTTAAAATTTAGTCATTCTCGACTTTAAAGATGTTTAAAATATAACCATGCGAGGCCTCGAAAATGGTTGAAATTTAGTTATGTTCAGCCTTGATGATGTTTAGAATTTTGTCATTCTCTGCCTCGAAGATGTTTCAATTTAGGCAACTCGGCGTCTCAGATTTTTACAATGTAGCCATGCTCGACCTCTAAGATGTTTAAGTATTGCCATCCTCTGCCTCGAAGATTTTTACATTTTAGCGATGCTCAGCCTGGAATATGTATCAAATATTTCCAATTTCGGCCTCTAATACATTTAAAAATCAGCCATGCTCGATCTTGAAGATGGTTACACTTTCGCCATGCTCGGCCAAAAAGACGTATGAATTTACGTCATAAAGATGAATGAACGGGGCAGCTAGACGTTTAAACATTAGTCATGTTTGACTCCTAAGATGTTTAAAATTTAGACATCTCGGCCTCGAAGATGTTTAAAATTTAGCTATACTCGGCCTCGAAGATGGTTAGCATTTAGCCAACCTCCACCGCAAAGGTGTATAAATTTAACCATGCCCATCATCTCAGACGTATAGATTTAGCTTTTCTCAAACTCTAAGACGTTTAAAATGTAGCCATGCTCTGCCTCGAAGAAGTTACATTTCAGCCATGATCTGCCCATAAAAAGTTTTTAATTTAGCCATGCTTGGCCTCGAAGATGTTTAAAAGTTAGCGATGCTCGGCCCCGAAGATGTTTAAAATTTAGTCATGCTCGGCCGATAAAACGTTTAAAATTTCGCCACGCTCGATGTCCAAGACGATTCCCCTGAGACGTTTAAAACTTAGCCATGCTCCGGCTCGAAGTTGTTTAAAATTGAACCATTCTCGGCCTTGAACTTGATTAATATTAACACATGCTTGGGGCAGCACGGTAGCATGGTGGTTAGCATAAATGCTTCACAGCTCCAGGGTCCCAGGTTCGGTTCCCGGCTGGGTCACTGTCTGTGCGGAGTCTGCACGTCCTCCCCGTGTGTGCGTGGGTTTTCTCTGGGTGCTCCGGTTTCCTCCCACAATCCAAAGATGTGCGGGTTAGGTGGATTGGCCATGCTAAATTGCCCATAGTGTCCTAAAAAGTAAGGTTAAGGGGGGGGGGCGGTTGTTGGGTTACGGGTATAGGGTGGATACGTGAGTTTGAGTAGGGTGATCATTGCTCGGCACAACATCGAGGGCCGAAGGGCCTGTTCTGTGCTGTACTGTTCTATGTTCTATGCTCGGCCACGAAGATGTTGCAAATTTCGCCGTTCGGCCAGAAATAGGTATAAAATTTGGCCATGTCCGGCCCCTTAGATGTTTAATATTTCTACACACTCGGCCTCTAAGATTTTTATAATTTTGCGATGCTCAGCCTCTACTTTGTTTAACATGTCGACATGGGCTGCCTCGAAGATGTTTGAAATTTAGCCAATGTCGGCCTGAAAGATGTTTAAAATGTAGCCACGTCAACCGCTAAGGTGTTTAAAATTTCGCCATCCTCTTCCTCGATGCTGGTTAAGATTTAGCCATCCTCGGCTCCGAAGATGTTTAAAATGTAACCATGCTCTGCTTCTGAGGCGTCAAAGACATATAAATTTAACCATGTTCGCCTCTACGTCATATAAATTTAGCCTTGCTAGACCTGTAATACGTTATAAATTTAGCACTGCTCTGCCTCGAAGATGTTTACATTTCAGCCATGCTCCGCCTTTAAGACATTTGTTATTTAGTCATGCTCGGCCTCGTAGGTGTTTGATATTTACACAAACTCGGCCTCGAAGACGTTTAAAATTTAGCCATCCTCGGTCTCTAAGACGGTTAAAATTTAGCCATGCTCGGCCTCGAAGATGTTCAATATTTACACACAC
Source organism: Scyliorhinus canicula (assembly GCF_902713615.1). Classification (NCBI taxonomy): domain Eukaryota; kingdom Metazoa; phylum Chordata; class Chondrichthyes; order Carcharhiniformes; family Scyliorhinidae; genus Scyliorhinus; species Scyliorhinus canicula. The sequence goes on from NW_024055730.1 coordinate 242,864, forward strand.
TGGGACTCGAAGATGATTAAAATTTAGTCATACGCTGCCGATATGACGATTCACATTTAGCCATGCTCGGCGTCAAAGATGTTTAAACTTTCGCGATGTTTGGCCTCAAAGACATTTAAAATTTAGCCATGTTCGGCCTCTTAGAATTTGAATATTTCTACATACTAGGCCTCGCAGATGTTTATAAATTTGCCATGCTCAGCATTTGCTTTGTTTAAAATGTTGCCATGGTCTGCCTCGAAGATGTTTAAATTTTATCATGCTCTGCCTCAGACGTTTACAATTGAGCCATTGTCGGCCTCGAAGATATATAACTTTAACCATGTTCGGCCTCGAAGACGTATAAATTTAGCCTTACTCGACCTATTATGGGCGAGTGTTCAGAGAACCCCAAAGTGTATCATCGAGTTCACCTCACCGACAACTTTTAATAGATTGTTGTATGAGGAGCACACGGCCCACTCTACAGGAGTGGTACAGCAGAATGGAAAATTATTTTCGAAAGCAAAACATTGTTTTTGCTATGAACACAAGTTAACCTTTTTAAAACATACAGTGAACATCTTAGCAACCATCAATCCAAATACAACCCCCAAAATAATCCTTACGTTGTCTTTTTTACATTCATAAATCTTGCAAAATAAGTTTAAACAGCAGCACGTCAGGTTAAAGTCATTACTGAGAGCAGTTTAAAATCACCAAAGGATCGAAATACAGCCTTTAGATTACAGACAGAGAGACTACTACCCCTTCTGGCTGTGACTGCAGCTATCCAGCTCTGAAAACGAAACTGAAACACACCCTGCAGCAAACAGCCTAAACCGAAAGTAAAAAGCTGACAGACAGCCCAGCTCTACTCTCTCTCTGACATCACTGCAGTAATAAACACCCATTTCCTTAAGGTACTCTCACATCAGATATTTATATAGACACCCATTTACAACACCCATTTCTTAAAGGTACTCTAACATGACACCTCCCCCAAGGAAAAAAACCCATCAGCTTCAAGATGGTTTCATTTTTCACCTTTTCACTATTCTTTAAGGAATGCACAAAGTAAATATAATTTTTCGTTTAGATAAAAACAACACGCAAACAGGTATAATAACATAGTCAATTTTTGTTCTTCTTCCTCCAACTGAAATACTTCCCTATTGACAGTCTCTTTGAACAAGATCGATCTTGCACGATCCGTCCATTACTCTACGCCTCGCCGTTTCTCTTTAAAGTCAGATATTTTAGTTCAATCAGATCAAAGAGTTCCTTGCAATTCTACAACAGAGGAACATTGGTTATTACAGATTTCAGGCAGTCAAATGCCTACTGAAAGGCCGTTGTCCACTGACATTTTCGACGTTTCTTCATCACGTCTATCAGTGGAGCAACCACCCTGCGAAAATTCAGTCCAAATTTCGGAAAATCGGCGCATCCTAAGAAATCTGATTATTTCCCGTCGTGTCGAGGGAAACTCCCCAAGAACTGTTGATTTCACATACCGTGTGACCATTCGACGCTGTCCGATTTTCTGGCGAAGGAAAGTGAGTTGGACTTTTCCAAATTCACTTTTGTCCAGGTTTACCAACAAACCCGCCGCCTGAAGTTGATCGAGTAACTCCATCAGTTATTTCAAATGTTCTTTCCATGTCTGGGCGAAAATTACCAGACCGTCTATGTATACCGCACAATTGGGTAATCATGAAACAAATTTGTTAGTTAACCGTTTAAATGTGGCTGGGGCGTTTTGCATGCCAAATGGCATAACTTCGAATTCGTATTTACCATCTGGAGTCACAAAAGCTGAAATCTCCTTCGTCCTTTCGGATAAAGATACCTGCCAGAAACGTTTAATCAATTCCAGGTTGGAAATAATAGCTGATTGTCCCACTTTCTCAATGCAATCCTCCAAACGTGGGATGGGATAAGAGTCCGTTCCTGTAACTGGATTAACTTTTCTTTTGTCCACACATAACCGTTGGGTACCGTCTGGTTTTGGTACCATCACTATGGGTGAGCTCCATTGGCTGCAACCCACTTCAATTATACTATTTCTTAGCATACTCTCAATCTCATTGAGAACCTGTGCTAGTTTTAAAGGGTTAAGTCTGTATGGATGTTGTTTGATTGGAACAGCATTTCCCACATCTACATCATCTGTAGCCATTTTATTACTTCCCAATGTATCTCCACAAACTTACCCATGTGATATTAACAGCGCTTTAAGGACAGTTCGTTTTTCCTCTGGAAGGAAACTCAACAATATATCCCAATTTTTTGAAGAACATCCTCGTTTTACAATTTAATTTCAGGTATGTCAAATTCACAGTCATCTGGATTTGGTTCGTTACTTTGAGTTAGAATAACTAAAACCTCCTTTTTCTCTCCTTCCCTTTCAAAGTACCTTTTAAGTATATTCACACGGCACACTCGGCGAGCCTTCCTTCTGTCTGGTGTTTTTAATCACATACTTTAGCTCACTTTATTTTCTTTATATCTGATAAGGTCCACAAAACCTTCCTTTTAAAGGTTTACCGACCACTGGTAACAATACTAAAACGTTATTCTCACTGGCAAAACTACGAACTTTGTATTTCTTGTCCCTAACCGGTCATCACATTTTGTGCAACCTTTAAATTTCGTCCAGCCAATTCACCTGCTCTATTTAATCGTTCCCTAAAATCTGACACGTAATCCAATAATGTAAGTTCCGATTTCTCACTCACCAATGTTTCATTAATCAATTGAAGTGGTCCTCTTAACATCATGACCAAAAGTTAGTTCAAAAGGACTAAGCTTGGTTGACTCATTAGGTGCATCTCTAATTGCAAACAATTAAAATGGAATTCCTTTATCCCAACCTTCTGGATAATCTTGACAATAAGCCCTCAACATTGTCTTTAATGTCTGAGGCCACATTTCTAACGCTCCCTGCCATTCTGGATGGTACGCAGTTGATTTAAAATGTTGCCCAAGCTATCAATAACTTATTTGAATAACTTTGAGGTAAAATTTGATCCTTGATCCGATTGCATTTCTGCGGGTAGTCCATCTAGTAAAGAATTCATGTAACTCTTCCCCAATCGTTTTACCTGTAATATTACGTACGGGAATGGTCTCTGGAAACCATGTAGACATAGCCAAAAGATATTGATTCCAACTTTTCTTTTTAGGAAGCGGTCCTACGCAATAAATTAGGACCCTTGTAAAATGTTCCTCAGATGCTGGAATGGGTATTAATGGTGGTGGTTTTATCACTGCTTGATGTTTCCCGATCACTTGACATCTGTGCCATGATTGACAAAATTTAACTAATCTTTATGTTGTCCACGCCAATAAAAATGTTTCTGGATTTTACCATGAGTTTTCCTTATTCCCAAATGACCTCACGTGCAACTCGCAACACATGTTTCCGAAACCCTGCCGGCAATACTCTTTTTTTATTAAATATAATTTTTATTGGAATATTTACAGAAAATATAAAACATAACGACAGACAATGAAATGCAACAAAATAACCCATAATAACTGTAACACCCCCAGACCGTATCGACGCATGTATCACATCCCACCCAACCCCAATGAACAACAAAAGAACTTAAAAATAAATTAAAATTAAACAAACAAACATAGTCATCGTCCGCCCCCCCCCCCGGGTTGCTGCTGCTCCTGTCCCTGTACCCAACATTGAGCCAGAAAGTCGAGAAAAGGTTGCCACCGCCTAAAGAACCCTTGTACCGACCCTCTCAGGGCGAATTTGACCTTCTCTAGCTTAATGAAACCCGCCATGTCTTTGATCCAGGTTTCCACGGTTGGGGGCCACGCATACTTCCATTGTAGCAAGATCCTTCGCCGGGCTACTAGGGACGCAAAGGCCAGCTCACCGGCCTCTTTTGCCTCCTGCACTCCCGGCTCCACCCCAACCCCAAAAATCGCGAGTCCCCATCCTGGCTTGACCCTGGATCCCACCACCCTCGACACCGTCCTCGCCACCCCTTTCCAGAACTCCTCCAGTGCCGGGCATGACCAGAACATATGGGCATGGTTCACTGTACCCCCCGAGCACCTGACACACCTGTCTTCACCCCCAAAGAACCTACTCATCCTCGTCCCAGTCATGTGGGCCCGGTGCAGTCTCCCCCCATGATCAGGGCCCCTGCCTCCAGGTCCGGAACGCGGCCCAACAAGCGCCTCACGAAGCCGGCATCATCTCAATTCGGGGCATATACATTAACGAGTACCACCTTCTCTCCCTGCAGCCTACCCTTCACCATAATATATCTTCCCTCCTTGTCCGACACCACCTCAGCCGCCTCGAACGCCACCCTCTTCCCCTCCAGAATCGCCACCCCCCCCGGTTCTTCGCGTCCAATCCTGAGTGAAAAACCTGCCCCACCCACCCCTTCCTCAGACACCTGGTCCGCCACCTTCAAGTGGGTCTCATGGAGCATAGCCACGTCCTCCTTCAGCCCCTTCAGATGAGAAAATACCCTAGTTCTCTTAACCGGCCCATTCAGCCCCCTCACGTTCCAGGTAATCAGCCGAATCAGAGGGCAACCTGCCCCTCTCCCCCGCCGGCTAGCCATAGCTTATCGATTGCTCGCCCCAGGCCAGCTCGCCCTGCCTAACCCGTTCCCCATGGCGATAACGCCTCTCCTCTACCCCCCCCCCCCCCCCCGGCCCACACCAGCTCCTTCCTGGCCATTCCAGCAGCAACCCGGTATACCCCCCCAAACCCCCCCCCCACCCCCCCCCAGGCTAGGACCACTCCTAGCCGCGACGCACCCTCCATGGTACTTCCGTGAGTCAGCTGACTTCTGCTGACCCGGCAGCTCCCTCCAAAACCAATCTCCTCCCGGCATGGGGTCATGCCCCGCTTCATCGGGGGAAAGAAAACCAGTGACGGCCACGCCGTCACCTCCAGCTCCGCCCCCCTGCCCCGCAGCACGGACGTCCAGAGGAAAGCCCGCGCTTTCACACTGCCACACCCCACCCTTCTGGCGCAGCTCCTCAAAATCCAGTTTCACCCCAACCCCCAGCCCCGTACAGAAGAGAACATATAAAGCACATACCACCAAAGTTCCCCACATACCCCACACCCATACCCAACAGACAAACCCACCAGGAAACAGAGCAAAAAGAAAACCAGCATAAAAAAACACCTGTCAAAATTGAAGAACAGAAACAGCGAAAACAGCAACGGCCATAGTGTGTCCCCAGACCCTAGTTCGAGTCCAGCTTCTCTGCCTGTCCAAAGGCCCACGCCTCCTCCGGGGACTCGAAGTAGTGGTGCCGGTCCTTATATGTCACCCACAGTCACGCAGGCTGCAGCATTCCAAATCTGACCTGCTTGGCATGCAGCTCCGCCTTCGTCCGGTTGAACCCGGCCCGCCGCTTTGCCACCTCAACACTCCAGTCCTGGTAGATTCGCACTGCCGAATTCTCCCACTTGCTGCTCCTCTCTTTCTTGGCCCAGCGCAGCCCACACTCCCGGTCACTAAATCGATGGAAACGCACCAGCACTGCCTGCGGGGGTTCATTTGCCTTAGGCCTCATGGCCAGCACTCTGTGAGCTCCCTCAAGCTCCAGGGGCAAATGGAAGGACACCGCCCCCATCAACGAGCTCAACATCGTGGTCACTTACGTTGGGAGCTCCGACCCCTCCAGTCCCTCCGCCAGGCCCAGGATGCTCTAATTCTTTCACCTCGTGCGAACGTCCAGCTCCTCCAAGCGGTCTTGCCACTTTTTGTGAAGTGCCTCGTCCATCTCCACTTTCCCCACGAGGACCACGGCCTCCTCCTCCCGCTCAGCAGCCTGCTGCTGCAACTCCCGAATGGACACCTCCTGGGCCGCCTGTGCCCCAAGCAGCTTGTTGGTAGTCGCATTCAGGGAGTCCAGCAACTCAGCCTTGAGCTCCGCAAAACAGCGCAGAAGAGAGGCCTGCTGCTCCTGCGCCCACTTCCACCAGTCCTCGGGTGTTCCGCCGGCCGCCATTTTGTCCTTCTTCCCCCGCTTTTCTTGGGGAGCTGCTGCAGCTTTTTCCTTTGCCCCACTCCGGGTGAGCACCATAAATTATGGGGAATGCTCCTCTAGACACCGTCCCCCATGGGGATTCGTCGAGACAGCGCCGTTTGGGGCCCTCAAATCGGCCCAAAAGTCCCTAAGTAGCGAGAGCTGCGGTGCGGCTTAGCTCCGCATAGCCGCAACTGGAAGTCTCCAAAGCCGATTTTCTGACCGCTCCACTCCTAGTTCAGGCCATCCACCGGTGGAGAATCTGAGAAGGAGTGTTCCCACACGGGGAAAAGTCCAAACAGCACCACTACGAGCCCTTAAAAGAGCCCCAAAGTCCGACAATAGTGGGAGCCACTGAACATGCGGCTTAGCTCCACATCACTGCTACCGGAGGTCCGTCCCCGCTTCGTCAATGGCCTTGGTGAGATCTTTTCACAGTTGTTCCCTCTGCTGCTAGAATCGAGCTTTAATAAAGGCCCTCAAGTCAGCTTGAGGCCTTTAAGCTCGCCCTTCCCCCGCTTGCATGCTGGAAGAGGCTTTTGTCTTTGCTGCAGATTCAGCCAAATCTTTCACTGTTACTGCGGTTATGGTAACCAAGAAACATACTATTCCTGGGGGAAAGTACTCCTCGAACATTCATCTACGCCTTTTCATCGAAATTCCAACCCGTGTTGCTTAGGAACGAGCTCTTTTCTGTTACCTGAGGCAGGAGCTGCCTCCGTGTGATCACTCACTCCATGATGCACAGCGGAAGTCCTGCCGGCAATACTCTTGATGAAACTCTGCCCACTTTTTACCCGCCTGCATACGTAAAGCTCTCCAATTCATCATCAAGACATCACGTTTATGGTAATAACACTCGGGTATATACGCAGATTCCTCTTCTCTGTCTGCTTTCTGATGCATCCGGTTTATTTCTACATCTTTCGCTTGTAACTCCGCTCGGCCTCTCAACTGATTAAATTTTAGCCACATTCTGGCTGGAAACTGTTTAACAGTTAGACATTGTCAGCAGCTAATACGTTTAAAATTTAGCCATGCACTGCATTTAATACGTTTATTATTGAGCCATGAGCGGCCACTTAGTCTTTTAAAATATAGCCATCCTCGGCCTCGAAGAGGTTTATACTTTAGTCATACTCAGCCTTGAAGATGGTTAAAACTTCGCAACCCTCGGCTTCTAAGACGTTTAACGTTTAGCAATACTCGGCCTAGATGTTGTTTAAAACTTAGCCATACTCGGCATCGAAGACGTATAGATTTATTCCTGCAGGGCATCTAAGACTTTTAAAAGTAAGTCCACGCACAGCATCATACATGTTTACATTTCAGCCATGCTCTCCCTTTAAGACGTTTGTAATTTAACCATGCTCGACCTCTAAGACGTACAAAAATTAGCCATGCTCGGCTTCCAATACATTGTGGTAAAGCTGGGGGAGTCCAACGAGCTTCTTAAAAGTACTTTGTTTCAGCAATAGCATCACACATTCACAGGGCCCGGTTAATCTTCACCGGGTCCACATACCTTTGAGCTGGCTCTCCAGTCGCCTGCCTTTAATGCTGGACCAGGGGTAACTCAGTCCAATTGAGGACGGGAAACAATAATCCCCAGCTGGATGAGTCCTATGCAGGTTACTACAGGTTCTTACACCCCTACCCCCAAAGTCGAAAACACCTCCTCAGAGGTGGGAACCAAAAGGGTGCAAACCACACAGTGGCCGGACAATGAACCGACATGAAATAGTTTGGATAAGATGCCACCGAACGGGGAAGAAGAACGGGCAGGAGTGTAATCCACCAAGCATTGCATCTGGCCCGATACTCTCACTAGTCACACAGGTGGCAAAGCTCGCAACAGCGGATCCCCGGGACGGCACACACCACGGATCCGAATCATCAAAACACAGCCCAATCGGCGTGGCATACATTCCAGCCACAGAGGGGACAGCTGGGTATGAACCTCGGACAACTTCCGCCTCAACGTCTCGTAACTCCTAAACGGCCCTTCATTAAAAAAATCGGGCACTCTAAATTCTACGTAAAAATAAAGCACCTGCCAAAATGACCAGGGAGCTGTCACCCCGACAATCTTACAGTACCACTACAAAGGCAATTAAACACAGAACGCAAATCAAAAAAAAAAAACAGCAGGGCCCCTTGCAAGCTGCCACAGGACCAGAAGTCACATATGGAATGTCCATTCAACTCCGCACCAGAGTATCTCGGCACAAAACCTGCAGTTGTACAATGACTGTCAGTTCGCAGGCAAACCATCACTGTTGCAAATCCCACAGTCCAACCAGCCACCGAACAGTCTTTCAAACACAGCTCCGCACTCACGACCAGAAAGAGGTTCCAAAACGGCGGCGGCAACTCGAGAACGGACTCTCCGGTGGACCCACTCTGCCAGCATCAGGAAACAACAGCAGACCCAGACGGACGAAACGCCACACAACCCACACCAGAAGTCGCTCAGAAGGTACCGCATCCGGTACTGCCGGACACGTGGGGCTCCAGATCACTCCCAGCCGACACATTTCACAAGCCGGCAGCAGAATACTCAGCCCGGCGCTCTCCTTCCATGACGTTACAGGCTCCGAAAATAAAATCCCGCAGAAATAAATGTGCCACAATCAATTGTTAAAAAAAAGTATTACGGGGAGGTCAATTGTTAAAAAAAAATTCCGGGGAGGCAGATCAACCGAACAAGCAGATCGCCGACAGCTCCAATTCATCATTGTCGCCAATACGATAAAGCCAGGGGTGTCCAACACCCTTCTTAAAAGTCCTTTATTTCAATAAGAGCATCATACATGAAAAAGGTCCGGTTACCTTTCACTGGTTCCTCATTCCTTTTATGCTGGCTCGATAGCTGCCGCCCTTTTATGCTGGTGCTGGTTAACTCAGTTCAATTGAGCACAGAGAACAATAATCCCGTACGATCCTCCCCGGACAGGCGCCGGAATGTGGCGACTAGGGGCTTTTCACAGTAACTTCATTTGAAGCCTACTCGTGACAATAAGCGATTTTCATGTCATTTTCATAATCTCCAGCTGGATGAGTCCCGTGCAGGTTATTACAAGTAATTAAAACTGCAGTAACGGAAGTGTGTCAACATAATGGGTTGCCATGGCCAAATGCCAAACCGATAGTAAGGTGCGGCCTGAGAAATCAGAAAAAAATCACAACACGGGCTTAACCCCATATGAGATATTATTGGGACGCTCCATGACAACTAGAACTAAACCCCCAATTACTCCAGCGGTAGTAGCCTGAACATGGGCAGATGAGGCATCACTAAAATATGCCCAGGAAACCGCTGCAGAAAGACATGAAAAGGTGCGACAGCCTCAGATGCAACCACAAGAGGGAAATACACACGTTTTAAACCTGGAGATCAAGTATATGTGAAAGCGTTACACAAAGGTATCTTTTCTCCTCGGTGGAAAGAACCCTGCCAAGTGCTGCTAACAACTCGAGCAGCCGTTAGGGTAAAAGAAAAGCCAGATAGGATCCATGCAACTCAGTGACAACTACATCATTCGGAACTGTGAGAGGACTAGCAAAACGCTGGCCTGAAGAGAATAACGGCGCTGTTGTTTTTCTTTATTATCATACTAATCCAACATCATGTAGGAGGTGAACTGTATAAACATATTAACGTACATGACACATTCGTATGCAGAGACGGTAAATAAAGCCAGTTGTTGGGTTTGTACACAAATTCCCAGATTCTCGGGGTAGTACATTCCTGTGCGGCGGGCCCCATTCACCAGTAACTCCATAGCAGAATGGGCTCTAAGAAGAAATATTACATGGTGAAGATACACATAATATATTAGATTCATCTGGATACGATATGAATATGTTTCAAGGATGGTGGTGGCCTAGATTTAGTGGAACATGCCAGCCTCTCTGTTTGCTCCTTCCCACTTACACTGGAGTCCCAAAAGGAAACATTTGCTTTTGGAAACATAAAACAGATGGGACCCACTCAGTAGGCAGGAGACAGTGTGATCGGACATTGAATTGCCGCTCCCTATGGTCCACCATGCAGCTAAAGGACTATTTAACTTTGATTGGTCCGGAGTTGAAAATCGAAATAGTGGAGTTTCCTGGGGAGGGAATCCGATTAGCCTCAGGGTGACTGATAATAAAGGACACCTGACCGCAAAGAACAGCAGCTAATTTATCTGTGGTCGAAAGTGGTAACCGTGGTTACCAGAAAATTGGGAAAGCTCCTGTCATTTGGGATCCGTATCCCTTCTGTGCACCACGTTGGGCAATTGCAGGACTATCCCCAGCACAGGACGACATGAAGTATTGTGACATGGGCACAAATGCTAGAACAATGATACCACCATTAGGAATAGCAATGAATGCATACAAACTACGTGAGCCGCCAGACATCCTTGAGCAGGTAGCTAATGACACTGCAGGAGCTGTTAACCAGATAGAAATTGAGATGGTTGTGTCAGAGCGGTTGCCCTGCAGAATAGAATGGCGCTTGATATTTTGTTAGCCGAAAAGGGAGGGACTTGTGCCCTGATTGGAAGTGAATATTGCACGTACATCCCTGGTAAATCAGAAAAACATGATCAGGTGGTGAACCACATTTGGAGAGGTAAAAAGTTTAAATGAGAATGGCGATGGGACTTTGGTTTTGGGTGGTTGGGATCATTAGGAGAGAGGATTGTGTTCTGGATTATAATCGCCATGTAATCTTGATTGCATATTGAGCAAGACATTCACCAAGATGACCCCGGAGCGATGCCACTCTGCGAGCTCTCCCTCATAGATCATCTTTTGTTTTATCTTATACCCGTTCTTGATCACTTAAAATTTAATTGTAACACTTATATTATTGTTAAGCTATCTCTTTTATATTTTCTTGTCGGCTTGAACATACTACAAAGCCCGTGCAGACCTTTTCACCCGATCCAACCTGCCCTCCACGATCTGAAAGTGGATAGGTCCCAAACCGGAGAAAAGCCCCAACTTCGATTTAGACTCGGCCGGTACTTTCGAGCGCCGAACCCGGCCTAACAACGGACGCCAGCCCCCTGAGCGCGCGGCTCCGTCCTCGGAGCTCCAGACCTGCACCTCAACAATGAGAACGGGTCCAACTCGACCCCGAGACACCCGGCCAGCGGCGTGACCCGGAGATGCTCCACCCAGCGACCCGACCGACCTGTAAATTGAAGAATGACAATTCCAAGTGTAGGTGCGACCGGGCCTACTTCAAGACCTGACCCAAGGAGCGACACGGGAGGAAACAGAACACGGGACCCAGCCCAACCAGATTCAGGAAATCCCTGCATGTAGCTCAGGACCCCAAAATGAATGTGACCCCGCGCGAGGCACGAACACGCCCTAAGGTATTCCCATGACACTAGAGTGCCGGGAATCGACCGCAGTTGGGACATGCCCCTCCCCCAGCAACTCCTGTACCACAACCAGAGCCGAAGACCCTGCCAGACACGACCGCAGAAACCTAACCACCGCCTTTTCCCCGCCAGTGCCCTGGACTCCACCAGACGCAACCACCTACCTACCACAAGTTCAGACTTCGCCCATCGTATCAGGGGACCATTGAGCCTCAGCTGCCGACCGATGACGCGAGGGATTTCAACGGTTTGTAGGTGAGACTGAAGCAACGCAGTTTCAAGACTCCTCTCCCCAGCATACACCTGGAAAATTTCCAAGCAATCAGAAACAAGCTGAATGAAGTTAACGCCAGACCTACCTCTCAGAGTGAAGTAAGAGACTTATGTGTGCTCTGTTTCACAGAGACATGGCTCAACCCAGCCTCACCGGACTGTGCAATACAACCTGAATGTTGCTCAATTCGGACCGAACCACATCATCTGGCAAAGCAAAGGGTGGACGGGTTTGCCTCCTGATCTACTCTTCATGGTGCTTGCATGTGGCTACCCTGGCCATGTTCTGCTCCCCAGACCTGGAATACCTGACCGTGCAGCGCCGCCCATACTATCTTCCACGTGAGTTCACTTCAGCCATTGTCACAGCGGTCTACATCCCATCCCAGGCAGAAGCGAAGAAGGCATTAAATGATATCTAAACATTTATGAAACAGGACACCCAGAAGCTTTATGCATCGTGGCCGGGGACTTCAGTAAGACAAACCTGGAGATTGCACTGCCAACATTCCACCAGCACATCTCCTGTCCCACCAGGGACGAAAGCACTCTTGACCACTGCTACTCAAAAATCAAGGTCGCCGAGGGTCCATCCCCCAATCGGACTTTGGGAAATCAGACGATATGACGGCGCTCCTTCCCCGGCATACAAGCAGTAACTCAATCTGAGAATCCAGCTAAGAAGGTTGTGCAGTGCTTGTCCGAGGAAACAGAAGAGCTCTTACGTGACTGCTCAGTGACAGTGAACTTTTCCATCTTTAAGAAAACTGTGACCATCTAAAATGAAGATGCCATCAACGTCACAGACTTCTTCCTCAAATATGTGGACGAATGTGTGCCAAAGAAAGCAGTTTGTACGTTCCCCAACTCGAAACCATGGCTCAATCCCAAAAGTGACGCAGTACTGAAGGACAGGTCTGAGGCGTTCAAGTCAGACGGCACTGACCTTTACACGAAATCCAGGTACGACCTCAACAAAGCCATCCGTGATGCCACAAGAGAATATGAGACAACGCTACAGTTTCAGACAAGCTTTACAGGCATTCAACGGTTCTGGCAAGGCCTAAACAACATATCGGGCTGGAAAAGTGCAGCCACGCAATATCTCCAGCTGCAGTGCATCCCTCCTCAATAAACGTAACGCATTTAATGCTTGGTTCGAACTGGAAATCAACGTTCCGCTGTCGAGTTGTGGGCAGCAGTCCATAATACATCCATACCCGCCATCACAGCTTCCGAATTCAGATCGGCCTTGCTGAATGAAAACCTGCGGTTACTCACGGGATCCCTGGTCGTGCATTCAGAGCCAACACGGACCAGTTGGCAGAGGTTTTTCCAGAAAGCAGGAATATAATGCTGGGTCTTCATAAAATGCTGGTTCGGTCACAGTTGGAATTGTGTGCACAGTTCTGGTCACATTACAGGAAGGACAGACTTTCGCTGGAGAGAGTAGAGAAAACATTTACAAAAATGTTCCCAGGACGTGAAAATTGCAGCTGTGAGGAAATATCTGATAGGCTTGCGTTTTCTACTTAGAACATAGGGATCTGACGGAGTGCGTCATTGAGGGGTACAAAATGATGAGGAGCCGAGGCAGGGTAGACAGGAAATACTAGTTTCCTCTGAATTACCAGGGGACACTGATGTTAGGTGATTTGTAAAAGGATTAGCGGGGACATGAGGGAAAACCTATCACTGAGAGAGTAACGGCCTGAATTGATTGCTAAGGCTGAAAGGCTTAAATCATTTCCAAGGTACATGGATCTGCACCTGAAGTGTTGTAACCTGCAAGGCCACAGGTCAGGTGCTGGAAAGTGACATTAAAATGAGTGGCTATTTTATTTTCCTTTTCTTGGCCAGGTCAGACATGACGGGCTGAATGGCCTCTTTCTGAGCCGTAACCTTTATATTGGTGAATGAAAGTACAGCAATACTTTTATTTATATAAGTGCTTTCAACAACCATCCGACATCTCAAAGCACTTTACAGCCATTAAAGTACTTCTTGTTGATACTGTAATATAAGTAACACAACAGCTAATTAGCAAACTCCCACAAACAACAAGGTGGTAATGACCAGATAATATTTTTCTTTGTGATGTTGATTGAAGGATAAATATTAGTCGGGATCCCCTTCCTCAAAATTGTTTGGTGGGATATTTAACTTTCACCCACGCAAGTAAATGGGACCTCGGTTTAACTCTGGTCCAAATGGAAGCATCTTTGACAGTGCAGCACTCCCTCTGCGGTGTCACCCTTGGTTTTTGTGCTTTAGACGTGGAGTGGTATTTGAACTCAGAGACTTAGAGGCAAGGTTAATACTAATTGAAGTACAGCTAATATTCTTCAGCTTTTAAAGAGTCAACCGTCTTGGTCTGGAGCATCCGACATAGAACAGAAGCATTAGGATCTATTGAGTGTGGTTTGCTCATTAATTTTCTAAAAAGATCCAGCAAGTTGTGCAACGAGCAGTATCTCATATGATATATAATATAAGCTTGGTCTCATTCCTGCTTAATAATTTGCTCACGGTATTTATCAAAAAGAAACATTTAAATGAACATTATAGTGAGACTTGAGAACAATAGAAAAACATTAACCAGAACATCGCTACTTTAGGAACAGGTGTCGACGATTTATCTCCTCGTGACTGGTCTCTCCCTTAATTTTATTTTCATGTATTTACTCCATAAGTCTTCATACCTGAACGAAATCTATCGGTTTCGGTCTTAAACACTCCCTAAGTGTTACCAGTATTCACATTATGAACTAAATAAATGAGTAGGTAAAGTATGGATCAGATATTTTGTTTCATGGCTGTTTTTTGCAGTGCCTTTTTAAAGGCTATAATCTTTACTCCTGTTGTTAGATTTTAGCTGACAAATCCGAATCAAATTGTCAATTGCTCCCTCCAAATCTAACTGCCATATTCCAGATACTGCCTCCCAAGAGACTGTTATTTTATTCAGAAAACACAGCAGGATAGTCTTGGGCGAAACGGTAGTACAGTGTTGCGTCACAGCGGCAGGGTCCCAGGTTCGATTCCTACTTTGGTTATTGTCTGTGTGGAGTCTGAATGTTCTCCACGTGTCTGCGTGGGTTTTCTCCCCGTGAACAAAGAACAAGAAACAAAGAACAACACAGCACAGTACCCTCCATGCCTGGGACAACCACGTGTCATACCTTGACCAACCGCCTGCTCTTTACCCCATCTGTTCATGTGCTTTAAGGTTTAAGCCTTAAACGTCGCTAACATACCGGCCTCAACCTCTTCGCTCGGCAAAGCATTCCAGCTCGCCATCACCCTTTGTGTTAATCTATAGATAAGGCTATCTATTTAGCCTACCATTATGTCTCAATGGTACTCAGGAATTTACCCTCCACAAACCTCTGCGGAAAAGAGTTCCACAGATTCACCCTCTGGCTGAAGACATTCTTCCTCATCTCTGTTTTAAAGGATCGTCCCTTTAGTCTGAGATGGTGTCCTCTGGTTGTAGCTTTTCCTACAAGAGGAAACATTCTCTCCACACCCACTTTATCAGGCCTCGCAGTATCCTGTGCGTTTCAGTGAGATCCCCGTCATCCGTCTAAACTCCAATTAGCACAGAATAAAAGTCCTCACCTGCTACTCCTATGACAAGTCCTTTATTCAGATGATCATGGTTGTGAACCTCTTCTGCATCCTTTCCAAGGCTTACCTTTATTTCCTTAGATACCGGGAGAAAAATGCTCACAAAAATGGAAATGAGGGCACAAAGCCTGAAACAACCACAGAAGTGCACCCGTGCTCTTATATTCTAGCCCTCTTGATATGAATTCTAACATTGCATTTGCCTTCTGAACTGTCGGCGGAACCTACATATTAGCCTTAAGAGAATCGTGAATAAGGTCTCCCAAGTCCCTTTGTGCTTCTGATTTCCTCAGCATTTCCCCATTTAGAAAATAGTCTATGCCTAAATTACTCCTTCCAAAGTGCATAACCTCACACTTCACATTGTATTCTGGCTACCACGACTTTGTCCAATCTCCTAGTCTGCCCAAGTCTTTCTGGAACCCCTCTCCTCACCGAATATTACCTGTCCCTCTGCATATCTTTGCAGTATCTGCAAATTGAGCAACAGAGCCTTCAGTTCCTTCCTCCAGATCATTAATGTATATTAATGATCATTAATGTATATTGTGAAAATTTGTGGTCTCAGCACAGACCTCTGAGGCACACCCTTAGTCACAGGCTGCCACCCATATAATGTCCCCGTTATTCCCATTCGCTGCCTTCTGCCAGTCAACCAATGCTCAAACCATGCCACCATCGTCCCCTTAACACCATGGTCTCTGAACGTTTTTACCAATCTCCTATTAAACATGGCATTGTTAAACATCTTCTGAAAATCTAAATAAACCACGTTCGCTGGTTCTCCTTTGTCTAACTTTCTTGATAACGCCTCAAATAATTCTGACACATTTATCAGATGTGATCTCCCCCTGACGAAGCCATGCTGACTCAGTCCTATTTTATCATGCGCTTCGAAGTACTCCACAACATTATCTCTAGTGATGGGCTCTAAAACATGAACCAGGTTATAATTTTCCATTTTCTGCCTCCCTTTCTTATTTTTCTTCAATACATTTAGAGCAGGAGTTTTCAACCTTTTTTAACCCATGGACCCCTTTTCCTCTTAATTTTTTTTTGTGGACCCCCATAGCCATTCCACAGAAAAAAAAGCTTCTTATATGCGTGGTAAACTAATCGTTATATTTTGTCCGATGACTAAAGTCCATCTACCTTACCGTGAGGGTTGGAAACGGATTAGCGGTATTTTCGTACGTTGCCAAACTTATTCTAATATGAAAAGTAATGAAAAAAAACTTTTTACTGACTAAATTGAATTAAATTACTCTAAAAATAACCAATTCATATCAAATATACACAGTTTCTAGTGATTACTGTTATAAATCATTCATTAAACTTGTCAAGGAGAAACGATGGGTGATTTTCACCTCCGTTTGTTCCAGGTAACTTTAAATTTACGACACTGTCAAATGTAAAGTTTTTTTCTTCTACTTGATTGCCATAAAAAATTCATAGTTACATGAATATTTCTACTTTTAGTATTTTAATATGGCGTAGATTACTGTAAAAAATTAATTCTCAGTAATAACAATTGTTCTGAAGTAGAATTGCTCTATGGACCACTAAAATATCACCGTGGACCCCCAATTCGGTATTTTGTTTGTGTGGGCCCCCAGTAATGTTACATGGACCCCCAGGGTCCATGTGGACCCCGGTTGAGAACCACTGATTTAGTGTATGCAATTATTTAAATCCATGTTATCGGCAATTTAGCGTGGCCAATCCGCCCATCCTGCATATCTTTTCGGGCCGTGGGAGTGATACCTACCCAGATAGGGGGAGAATGCGCAAACTGCACAACATTAGTGACCAGGTGCTTGGATGAAACCCGGGTCCACGGTGCAGTGACGAAGTAGTGCTAACCACGGCGCCACTGTGCAGCCTCCTCCCTCACTTCCTAAACAGCGGTGTTACGTCATCCATTTTCTCGTCCTCTAGAAAATGGATGACGTATGCAGGAGGGAGGAAGGATAGTCTTCTAGGAACCCGCCCTGCCGCTAATGATTCATGCAAGATCATCACCACTGTCTCAACAATCTCCTTAAAGACCTTCTAACCCTGGGGTGTTGTCCATCCGGTCCAGTTCTTTTGTTCTCCTGCATACCTTTCAGTTTCTCTAGAACCTTCGCCTTCGTGATGTCACTGCGCTCACCTTTGCTCTGATTCCCAAGAACTTTTAGTATCCCAGTTGTCTATTCCACTGTGAAGGCTGATGGCAAGTGCCCATTAAGTTCCTCTGCCATTTCTTTGTTTCGTATTATTACTTCTCCAGCCTTATTTTCCAGTGTCCATTATTCCTTCTCTTACCTTTTATATATTGAAACGAAGTTCTTGCAATCGTCTTTTATATTACTCACGACATTACACTCATACGTCATCTTTTCTTCTTTATTCTTTTTCCAGCTGTCCTCTGCTCGCTTGTAAAGACTTCCCAATCATTGGGCTTCCCACTAATCCTCGCCACTTCTATTTTTTTTGCTTTTATGTTTCCTCCTTGGAATTAATTTATTTTGTTCTTACCGAATAGCCACCCCAAAAAAGTCCTGCATTGCTCTCCAACTTTCTCCCCTGCTCAATTCTCCTTCGTACCAACTCTGGCCAACTCCTCCCTTATGTATTTGCAGTTACCATTTTTCAAATGTAAAACCGTTGCATCAGATTCCAGCTTCTGGAATGTGGCATCACATGGCTGTCCAACATTTACTGCCATCTATAAAGTCTTTTGAGAATTCGGTGCTGAACTGTGGTCCTGAAAATCTACCGTCCGTATGGTGTAGGTACATCCACACTGCAGTTAGGACGGGATATCCACAGACTTGACACAGTGACATGTCACGAATAATGACATATTTCCGTGACAAGATTACGAACGGGGTATGGTTCAAGAGGGGAAGGGGAGGGAGGTAGAAGGGAAAGGGGAGATAGTGAAAAGATGGAACGAATGAGAAAATAGGTAATGAGGAGGGAGGGAAGAGGGTGGCGGATGGAGATGGGAAAGAGGATGCGGAGGGAGTGAGGAAGGGGATGGTAGCATTGGAGGAGGGAGGAAGGATAGAAAGGGGCACGGAGGAACGGGGGTTTGGACATGTCGATTGTCAATGGCAGAAACACTAAGACCGAAAGGAGCATCTGCTGAAGAGCAGTACCCAGGATCACATGGGGCGGGAAATTAATTTGCTCCTCGCCGGACAGAGATTTTGCCTGACTATAGATTTTGAATATGCACTGGTTGCATAATTCAAATGTACGTTAGCTCTGAATCACCTAGGTGCATGGCATGCTAACACGAGTGGCCTTGATGGACACAATAGCACCAGTTTGCATAGACTCCGTTTACTGTCGGGCACTGGTTCCATAGATTGTTTGCTGCAGGGCACTGTTTAAGGCAAATACGTTTTTTTTTGCAGTGCACTGTTTCAATTGACATATTACTGTTTTGCACTAATTAACTTCACTCTTTATTGTTGGAGAGTGTTTTACTAGACATTTCACTGGAGAGCTTTGTTTCAATAGACGGTTTACTGTAGGGTACTGTTCAAATAGACGGTTTAATGTAGGGCACTGTTTAAATATCCTGTTTAATGCAGGAGACTGTTTAAATAGACTGTTTAATGCAGTGCTTTGTTTAAATAGACTGTATACTGTAGGGCACAGTTTAAATAGACTGTTTACTGGAGGGCACTGTTGAAATAGACTGTTTAATATCGGGCACTATTTAAATAGACTGTTTACTGATGGGCACTGTTTAAATCGAGTTTTTACTGTAGGACGCTGTTTCAATAGATTGTTTAATGTAGGGCACTGTTTAAATAGATTTTTTTGCTGGAGAGTTGTGTCTAAATAGACTATTTAATTCAGGGCACTGTTTAAATCGGCCGTTTAATGCAGGGCACTGTTTGAATTGACTGTTTAATGCACAGCACTGTTTAAATATACATTTTATCGTGAGGCACTGTTTAAATAGACTACAGCACGGCACTGTTTAAATAGATTGTTTACTATAGGACACTATTTAAATAGACTTTAACGTGAGGCACTGTTTAAATAGATTGTTTACTGTGAGGCACTGTTTAAATATACTGTTTAATGTTGTGCACAATATAATTTGTCTGTTTATTTTTTGGTCACTGTTTCACTCGACTGTTTAATGGACGGCTTTGTTTAAATAGACTGCTTAATGTCGGGCACTGTTTATGGAGGATGTTTACACCAGGGGACATGTTTAAATGGATTATCTTAAGGACACTGTTTAAATACTCTCTGTTTACTGTTGGGCATTGTTAAACCAGTGGATGCATTTTGCAAATTATAGTCACTATCGGACTTTTTTTTGTGCGCTTGTGTACACAAAGACTTTTTATTGTTGCACGCTGTTTGACTGATTCTTTCTTGTGGGGCACTGTTTAAATATACTCTATTTACTGCTCCGAACTGTTTAAACAAACTCTCTTTACTGTCTGGCGTTGCTAACAGAGACTTTTTACTGCGCTTCACTGATTAAACAGTCTATTGAAACAGTGCCGTACAGTACTGTCTATTTAAACAGTACCCCACAGTAAACAGTCTATTTAAGCAGTCCCCTACGTTAAACAGTCTATTTAAATAGCGCCCTACAGTAAACAGTCTATTTAATCAGTGCGCGACAGAAAAGTCTTTTAAAACTGCCGTACAGTCAACAGTCTGTTTAAGCAGTGCCCTACAGTAAACAGCCTATTTATACTGTCTCCGATAGGAAACAGTCTATTTAAGTAGCGCCCTACAGTAAACAGTCTATTTGAAGTGTCCTACCGTCAACAGTCAATTTATACAGTTCCCTGCAGTAACAGTCCATTTAAACTGTTCCCAACAGTAAACAAACTATTAAAACAGTGCTCTACAGTAAACAGTCTATTTATACAGTGTCCTACAGGAAAGTATATTTAAACAGTGCCCTACAGTAAACAGTCTATTTATATAGTGTCCTACAGGAAAGTATATTTAAACAGTGTGCTACAGTAAACAGTCTATTTATACAGTGTCCTACAGGAAAGTATGTTTAAACAGTGCCCTACAGTAAACAGTCTATTTATACAGTGTCCTACAGGAAAGTATATTTAAACAGTGTGCTTCAGTAAACAGTCTATTTATACAGTGTCCTACAGGAAAGTATATTTAAACAGTGCCCTACTGTAAACAGTCTATTTATACAGTGTCCTACAGGAAAGTATATTTAAACAGTGTGCTACAGTAAACAGTCTATTTAAACATCGCCCGACAGAAAACAGTCTATTTGAACTGCCCTACAGTAAACAGTCTATTTAATCATCGCCCGACAGTAAACAGTCTATATAAACAGTACCCTATAGTAAAGAGTGTATTTAAACAGTGTCCTACAGTAAACTGTCTATTTAAACAGTTCCATGCAGTAAGCAGACATTTTGAACTGTGCCCGACAGTAAACACTGTATTGAAACAGTGGCCTACAGGAAACAGTGTATTTAAACAGTGTCCTACAGTAAACAGTCTATTTAAACAGTGCGCGACTGTAAACAGTCTTTTAAAACTGTTCCCTACTGTAAAGTCTATTTAAAGTGTCCTACAGTAAACAGTCTATTTATACAGTGCCCTACAGGAAAGTATATTTAAACAGTGTGCTACAGTAAACAGTCTATTTAAAGTACGCTGCAGTAAACAGCATAGTTAAACATTGCCCGACAGAAAACAATCTAATTAAACAGTGTCCTACAGCAAACAGTCTATTTAATCAGTGCCCTACAGTGAACAGTTTATTTAAACAGTGTCCTACAGTAAACAGTCTATTCAATCAGTGCCCTACAGTGAACAGTCTATTTAAACAGTTCCCAACAGGAAACAGACTATTTAAACAGTGCTCTACAGTAAACAGTCTATTTAATCAGTGCCCTACAGTGAGCAGTCTATTTAAACAGTTCCCTGCAGTAAACAGTCTATTTAAACAGTTCCAAACAGTAAACAGACTATTGAAACAGTGCCCTACAGTAAACAATCTATTTAAACAGTGCGCTACAGTAAGCAGTCTATTTAAACAGTGCCCTACAGTAAACAGTGTATTTATGCAGTGCCCTACAGATTAGTGTATTTAAACAGTGCGCTACAGTAAGCAGTCAATTTAAACAGCACCCTAAAGAAGTCTATTCAAACCGCGCTACAGTAAACAGCATAGTTAAACAGTGCCCTACAGTAAACAGTAATTACACAGTGTACTACAGTAAACAGTCTATTTATGCAGTTCCCTGCAGTAAACAGTATATTTAAACAGTGTGTTGTAGTAAGAAGTATATTTAAACAGCACCCTAAAGTAAACAGTCTATTCAAACTGCGCTACAGTAAACAGCATAGTTAAACAGTGCCCTACAGTAAACAGTAATTAAACAGTGTCGTGCAGTAAACAGTCTATCTAAAAAGTGCCCTCCAGTAAACAGTCTATTTAAACAGCGCCCTACAGTAAAGAGTTTATTTAAACAGTGTCGTAGAGTAAACAGTATGTCGAAACAGTGTCCTACAATAAACAGTCTTTCGAATCAGTGTCCTACATTAACAGTCTATTGAAAGTGCCCTACAGTATAGATTCTATTGTATGACGAGAATAGTCATATGCTTGGCCTCTAAGAAATTTTAAATTTAGCCATGCTCAGCATCTGAGACGTTTAAACTTTCGAAATGCTCGGCCTCTAAGATTTCTAAAATTTAGCCATGCTCTGCCCGTAAGATGTTTAAAATATAGCTATGCTCGGTCTATAATATGTTTAAAAATTAGCCACACTCGGGCTGGAAGATGTTAAAAATGTTGAGATTCTCGTCCTCTGAGAAGCTTACAATTTAGCCATGCTCGGCCTCCAAGCCAATTTTAATTTACCCATACTCAGCCTCGAAGTAGGTTAAAATATAGCCATCCTAAACCTCAAAAATTTTTAAAATTCGCCATGCTGGGCCTTGGAGATGGTTAAACTTTAGCCATTCTCGGCCTGTAAGAAGTTTACAATTTACGCATGCTCGACCTCTAAGATGTTTGAAATTTTGCCATGCTTGGCCACGAAGATGTTTAAAATTTCGATACGCTCGATTTCAATGCTGTCCAAATTTAACCATCACCGGCCTCGAAGACAGTTAAAATTGAGCCATCCTAGGCCTCTAACATGTTTTAGATTTAGCCATGTTCGGCCTAGTAGATGTTTATAATTTAGCCGTGCACGGACTCAATGATGATCAAAATTTAGCCATCCTCACATAAGACGTTTAAATTGAGCCATGCTCGACCTCTAAGATGTTTAAAATGTAGCCATCCTCGACCTATAAAGCGTTTCAAATTTCGCCATTATTGGCCTTGAAGATGGAAAAATTTAGCAATGTCCAACCTCGAAGATGTTGAAAATTTTAGCCATGCTCCACGTCTAAAATGTTTACAATTTAGCCATGTTTGGACTCGAACAAGTTAAAAATTTCGCCATGCATAGCCTCTAAGATGTTCAAAATTAGACACGTTTGGCCTCGAAGATGATTAAAACTTAGACACACTAGATTTCAAAGCTGTTGAGAAAACCATCCTCTGCCTCGAAAACGGTTAAAATTTAGCCATCCTCGGCCAAGGAAAAGTTTAAAATTTAGCCGTATTCGGACTCAAAGATGGTCACAATTTAGCCATCCTTGGCACCTAAGAAGTGTAAATTTAGCCATTAACGGCCTCCGAAACGTTTAAAATTGAGGCATGCTCGGCCTCGAAGATGTTGAAAATTTAGCCATGATCGGTCTGGAAGAGGTTGAAAATTTATCCATGCTTGTCCTCAAAGGTGTTTCAAATGTAGACACACATGAAGACACACTCGATTCAAAGCTGTTGAAAATTTTGCGATCCTCGGCCTAGAAGATGTTTAAAATTTAGCCATTCTCGGCCTCTAAGACGTTTAGAATTCCCCATGCTCGGCCCCGGAGATGGTTAATATTAGCCATCCTCGGCGTCGAAGATGTTTAATATTTATACATGCCCGGCCTCTGGGAGATTTAAAATGTAGCCACCCTCGGCCTCTGAGACGATTCAAATTTCGCCATGCTTAGCCTCGAAGATGATCTGCATCAACGATGTTTACATTTTATTCATTCTCGGCCAAGAAAATGTATAAAACGTAGCCATCCAAGGCACCGAAGACATTTCAAATTTAGCTATCCTCGGTATCTGAGACATTTAAAAGTACGTCATGCTCATTCCATGAAGATGGTTAAAATTAAGAAATGCTCAGCATCGAAGATTTAGTCATCCTCGGCCTCTGAGACGTTTAAAATTTCGTCATGCTTGGCCTTGAAGATGCTAAAATTTAGAAATTCCCAACCTCGAAGATGCTAAAAAATTATCCAATCTCGGCATCGAAGATGTTTAAAATTCGCCATGCTCGGCATTGGAGATGGTTAAAGTTTAGCCATTCTCGGCCTCGAAGATGTTTAAAAGTTAGCCACGCTCGGCCTCCACGAAGTTTAAAACTTAGCCATGCTTGGCCTCGAAGACCGTTAAAATTTAGCCATCCTCGGCCTCTGAGATGTTTAGAATTTGGCCATGCTCGGCATTGTAAAAGTTTAAAATTTAGCCATGTTCGGCCTAAAATATGGTCAAAATCTAGCCATCCTCGGCCTATAAGATGTTCAAAATTTAGCCATGTTCGGCCTCGAAGGTTTTGAAGGTTTTGCCATCCTCGGCCTCGAATTCACTGAAAATTTAGCCACGCTCGGCCTCAGGGACATTTAAAATGTAGCCATCCTCGGCCACTAAGCCGTTTAAAATCTCGCCATGATTGGCCTTGAAGTTGGTAAAATTTAGCAATGCTCAACCTCGAAGATGTTGAAAATTTAACCATCCACGGCATCGAAGACGGTTAAAATATAGCCATCCTCGGCCACTAAGGCGTTTAAAATCTCGCCATGATTGGCCTTGAAGTTGGTAAAATTTAGCAATGCTCAACCTCGAAGATGTTGAAAATTTAACCATCCACGGCATCGAAGACGGTTAAAATATAGCCATCCTCGGCCACTAAGGCGTTTAAAATCTCGCCATGATTGGCCTTGAAGTTGGTAAAATTTAGCAATGCTCAACCTCGAAGATGTTGAAAACTTTGCCAAGCCCGGCCTCGAGGATGTTGAAAATTTAACCATGCTCGGCCTGGAAGATGCAAATTTAGCCATGCTCGGCCTCAAAGACTTTTAAAATTTACACATGCTTAGCATCGAAGATGTTTAAAATGTAGTTATGATCTGCATCAACGACGTTTTTAAAAATTTCCTCCTCGGCCTAAAATATGTTTAAAATTGAGCCACTCTCGGTCTCTGAGACATTTAAAATTTAGCCATCCTCGGCCTCTGAGACGTTTCAAATTGCGCCATGCCTGGCCTTGAAGATGGTAAAATTTAGCAAGGCCAAACCTCGAAGATGTTGAAAATTTAGGCAACCTCGGCCTCGCAGATGTTTCAAATTTAGCCATGCTCGGCATCGATATTCAATATTTTCCCATGTTTGGCCTAGAAGATGTTTAAATTTTCAACACGCTCGATTTCAAAGCTGTTCGAAATATAACCATCCACGCTTCGAAGACGGTTAACATTTAGGTTCATACCAACAAAAAGGAAGGACGACTGTGGGCTGTGAAAGGGGGAAAATCGACCGTGGATATCTAAGGAAATAAGGGAGAGTAGCAAATTGAAGGAAATAGCATATGAAGTGGCAAAGATTGGCGGGAGACTAGAGGACTGGGGAATCTTGAGGGGGCAACAGAAAGCTACTAAAAAAGCTATAAAAAAGAGTAAGATAGATTCTGAGAGTAAACTTCCTCAGAATATAAAAACAGACAGTAAAAGGTTTTACAAATATATAAAACAAAAAAGAGTGGCTGAGGTAAATATTGGTCCTTTAGAGGATGAGAAGGGAGTTTTAGTAATGGGAGATGAGGAAATGGCTGAGGAACTGAACTGGTTTTTTGAGTCGGTCTTCACAGTGGAAGGCACACATAACATGCCAGCGACTGATAGAAATAAGGCTATGACAGGTGAGGACCTTGAGAGGATTGTTATCACTAAGGAGGTGGTGATGGGCAAGCTAATGGGGCTAAAGGTAGACAAGTCTCCTGGCCCGGATGGGATGCATCCCAGAGTGCTAAAACCGATGGCTAGGGAAATTGCAGATGCATTAATGATGATTTACCAAAATTCACTAGACTCTGGGGTGGTCCCGGTGGTTTGGAAATTAGCAAACGTGACACCACTGTTTAAAAAAGGAGGTAGGCAGAAAGAGGGTAATTATAGGCCAGTGAGCTTAACTTCGGTAGTAGGGAAGATGCTGGAATCTATCATCAAGTAAGAAATAGCGAGGCATCTGGATAGAAATTTTCCCATTGCGCAGACCCAGCATGGGTTCATAAAGGGAAGGTTGTGCCTAACTAATTGTGGAATTGTTTGAGGACATTACCAGTGCAGTAGATAACGGGGAGCCAACGGATGTGGTATATCTGGATTTCCAGAAAGCCTTTGAGAAGGTGCCACACAAAAGGTTGTTGCATCAGATGACGATGCATGGCATTAAGGATAAAGTAATAGCATGGATAGAGGATTGGTTAATTCATAGAAAGCAAAGAGTGGGGATTAATGGGTGTTTCTCTGGTTGGCAATCAGTAGCTAGTGGTGTCTCTCAGGGATCCGTGTTGGGCCCACAATTGTTCACAATTTACATAGATGATTTGGAGGTGGGGACCAAGGGCAATGTGTCCAAGTTTGCAGATGACACTAAGATGAGTGGTAAAGCGAAAAGTGCAGATGATACTGGAAGTCTGCAGAGGGATTTGGATAGGTTAAGTGAATGGGCTAGGGTCTGGCAGATAGAATATAATTTTGACAAATGTGAGGTTATCCATTTTGGTAGGAATAACAGCAAACGGGATTATTATTTAAACGATAAAATATTAAAGCATGCCGCTGTGCAGAGAGAACTGGGTGTGCTAGTACGTGAGCCACAGAGAGTTGGTTGACAGGTGCAACAGATGATTAGAAGTCAAATGGAATCATGTCCTTCATTGCTGGAGGGATGGAGTTAAAGACTAGGGAGGTTATGTTGCTTTTGTATAAGGTGTTTGTGAGGCCACACCTGGAGTATTGTGTTCAGTTTTAGTATCCTTACTTGCGAAATGACGTACTGGCACTGGAGGGTGTGCAGAGGAGATTCACTAGGTTAATCCCAGAGCTGAAGGGGTTGGATTATGAGTGGTGGGGGTGGTATTGGCGTGGGGGGTATAGGTGAGAAGGTGATATAGGGGTGGGAGTGATATCGGGGTGGGGTTGATATCGGTGAGGGGGTGATATCGGGGGAGGGGTTTATGTCAGGGAGGGGGTGATATCAGGAAGGGAGTGATATCGGGGTTGGGGTGTTATCGGGGGCGGGTGATGACGGGTTGGGGGTGATTTCGGGGAGGGGGTGATATCGAAATTGGAGTAATATCGGGTTGAGGGTGATATCGTGGAGGGGTGATATCGTGGAGGGGGTGATATCGGTGGGGGCGGTGGGGGCGAGGGGGTGGTATCGGGCTGGGCTGAAATTGGGGAGGGATGGAATCGGGGTGGGGGTCTTATCGGGGTGAGGGTGATATCGTGGATGGGGTGATATTGGGGGGAGGGGTGATATCGGTGTGAGGGTGATATCGTGGATGTGGTGATATCGGGTAAGTGGTTTATATCGGGGAGGGGTTGATATCGGGAATGGTGTGATATCGGGGAGAAGGTGATATCGGGGAGGGGGTGATATCGGGGAGTGTGTGATATCGGGAAGGGGGGTGATATCGAGGTGAGGGTGATATCGGGTTGGGGTTGATATCGGTGAAGGGTGATATCGGGGAGGGGTTTATGTCGGGGAGTGGGTGATATCGGGGAGTGATATCGGGGTGATGGTGATATCTGGGCGGGGGTGATATCGGGGAGGGGGTGATATAGGGAAGGTGTGATATCGGGGAGGGGGTGATATCGGGATTGTGGTGATATGGGGGAAGGGATATCGGGGAGAGTGTGATTTCTGGGGGGGGTTGATATCGGGGAGGGGGTGATATTAGGGAGAGAGTGATATCGTGGAGGGGTCATATCGGGGAGGGGGTGAATCGGGGACTGAGTACTATCGGGGAGGGTTGATGTCGGGGTGGGGGTCATATCGGGGAGTGGGTGATATCGGGGTGGAGGTGATCCAGGGTTGGGGGGTGACATCGGGGTGGGGGTGACATCGGGAAGGGGTTGATATCGGGGAGGGGGTGATGTCGGGGAGGGGGTGTTTTTGGAGGTGGTAATATCGCGAATGGGGTGATATAAGGTTGGGGGTGATATTGGGGCGGGGTAATATCGGCGAGGGGGTGATATCGGGAAGGGGTGATATTGGGGATGGGCTGAAATCGCGGTGGGGGTGGTATCGGAAGGGATATCGGGAGGGAGTGATTTCGGTGAGTGTGATATCGGGGTGGTGGTGATATTGGGAGCAAGTGATATCGGGGTCGGTGTGATATCGGGGTGGGAGGTGATATCGGAAGGGATATCGGGGAGGGGGTGAGTTCGGTGAGGGGGATATCGGGGTGAAGGGGATATCGGGGAGGGGTGATATCGGGCTGGGGGTGATATCGGGGAGGGGGCAATATCGGGGTATGGGTGATATCGGGGTGGATGTTATATCGGGGTGGGGGTGATATCGTGGAGGGGTGATATCGGTGGGGGAGGTGATGTCGGGTAGGGGGTGATATAGTGGAGGGGTGATATCGGAGGAAGGGTGATATCGGGGTGAGGTTGATATCGTGGATGGGGTGATATCACTGGCGGGTGTATATCGGGGAGGGGTGATATCGGAATGAGGGTGATATCGAGGAGCGAGTGCTATCGGGGAGGGGTGTAATAACGTGGAGGGGGGATACCGGGGTGGGGGTGATATCGGGGTGCGGTTGATATCTGGGAGGGGGGTGATTTTGGGGAGGAAGTGATATCGGGGAGGGGATGGCATCGGGAGAGTGTGATATCGGGGAGAGGGGTCGGGATTGTGGTGATATCGGCGAGGGGGTGATATCGTGGTGGGGGTGATATCGGGGAGAGAGTGATATCGGAGAGAGTGTGATATCGGTTAGGGGGTAATATAGGCGAGGGGGTGGTATCGGGCTGGGCTGAAATTGGGGAGGGATGGAATCGGGGTGGGGGTGGTATCGGGGTGGGGGTGATATCGGGTTGGGGTTGATATCGGTGAGCGGGTGATATCGGGGGAGGGGTTTATGTCTGGGAGGGGGTGATGTCGGGAAGGGAGTGATATCGGGGTTGGGGTGATATCGGGTGGGGATAATATAGGGGAGGGGTGATTTCGGAGTGGGGGTGATATCGGGGAGGACTGTAATCGGGGAGGTGGTGATGTCGGGGTGGGGGTGATATCGTGGAAGGGGTGAGATCGGGTGGAGGGGTGATAACGGGGTGAGGGTCATATCGGGGAGGGGGTGACATCGGGGAGGGGTTGATATCGGGGGGGATATTGGGGAGGGAT